>NW_027552512.1:0-79204 GCF_045843805.1 Urocitellus parryii | reverse complement strand
GACAAAGTACAGCATCCCTTTATGTTCAAAACGCTAGAAAAATTAGGGATAACAGGATCATACCTCAACATTGTAAAAGCAATCTATGATAAGCCACAGGCCAGCATCATTCTGAATGGAGAAAAATTGAAGGCATTCCCTCTAAGATCTGGTACAAGACAGGGATGCCCTCTCTCACCACTTCTGTTCAACATAGTCCTCGAAACACTGGCCAGAGCAATTAGACAGTCAAAAGAAATTAAAGGCATAAAAATAGGAAAAGAAGAACTTAAATTATCACTATTTGCAGATGATATGATTCTATACCTAGCAGACCCAAAAGGGTCTACAAAGAAGCTATTAGAGCTAATAAATGAATTCAGCAAAGTGGCAGGATATAAGATCAACACGCATAAATCAAAGGCGTTCCTGTATATGAGCGACAAATCCTCTGAAACGGAAATGAGGACAACTACTCCATTCACAATATCCCCCCAAAAAATAAAATACTTGGGAATCAACCTAACAAAAGAGGTGAAAGATTTATACAATGAAAATTACAGAACCCTAAAGAAAGACATAGAAGAAGACCTTAGAAGATGGAAAAACATACCCTGCTCATGGATAGGCAGAACTAACATCATCAAAATGGCGATATTACCAAAAGTTCTCTATAAGTTCAATGCAATGCCAATCAAAATCCCAACAGCATATCTTGTAGAAATAGATAAAAGAATCATGAAATTCATATGGAATAATAAAAGACCCAGAATAGCAAAAACAATACTAAGCAGGAAGTGTGAATCAGGCGGTATAGCGATACCAGACTTCAAGCTATACTACAGAGCAATAGTAACAAAAACAGCATGGTACTGGTACCAAAACAGGCGGGTGGACCAATGGTACAGAATAGAGGACACAGTAACCAATCCACAAAACTACAACTATCTTATTTTTGATAAAGGGGCTAAAAGCATGCAATGGAGGAAGGATAGCATCTTCAACAAATGGTGCTGGGAAAACTGGAAATCCATTTGCACCAAAATGAATCTGAATCCCTATCTCTCGCCGTGCACAAAAGTTAACTCAAAATGGACCAAGGAGCTTGATATTAAATCAGAGACACGGCATCTGATAAAAGAAAAAGTTGGTTATGATCTACACGCTGTGGGATCGGGCTCCAAATTCCTCAATAGGACACCCATAGCGCTAGAGTTAACAAATAGAATCAACAAATGGGACTTACTCAAACTAAAAAGTTTTTTCTCAGCAAAAGAAACAATAAGAGAGATAAATAGGGAGCCTACATCCTGGGAACAAATCTTTACTCCACACACTTCAGATAGAGCCCTAATAACCAGAATATACAAAGAACTCAAAAAATTAGACAATAAGATAACAAATAACCCAATCAATAAATGGGCCAAGGACCTGAACAGACACTTCTCAGAGGAGGACATACAATCAATCAACAAGTACATGAAAAAATGCTCACCATCGCTAGCAGTCAGAGAAATGCAAATCAAAACTACCCTAAGATACCATCTCACTCCAGTAAGACTGGCAGCCATTAGGAAGTCAAACAACAATAAGTGCTGGAGAGGATGCGGGGAAAAGGGCACTCTTGTTCATTGCTGGTGGGACTGCAAATTGGTGCCACCAATTTGGAAAGCAGTATGGAGATTTCTCGGAAAGCTGGGAATGGAACCACCATTTGACCCAGCTATTCCCCTTCTCGGTCTATTCCCTAAAGCCCTAACAAGAGCATGCTACAGGGACACTGCTACATCGATGTTCATAGCAGCTCAATTCACGATAGCAAGACTGTGGAACCAGCCTAGATGCCCTTCAATAGATGAATGGATAAAAAAAATGTGGCATTTATACACTATGGAGTATTACTCTGCATTAAAAAATGACAAAATTATAGAATTTGGAGGGAAATGGATGGCATTAGAGCAGATTATGCTAAGTGAAGCTAGTCAATCTTTAAAAAACAAATACCAAATGACTCCTTTGATATAAGGGGTGTAAACAAGGACAGGGTAGGGACGAAGAGCTTGAGAAGAATATTTACAGTAAACAGGGATGAGAGGTGGGAGGGAAAGGGAGTGAGAAGGGAAATTGCATGGAAATGGAAGGCGATCCTCAGGGTTATACAAAATGTCATATAAGAGGTAAGGAGGGGTAAGTCAAGAGAATACAAATGGAAGACATGATTTACAGTAGAAGGGGTAGAGAGAGAAAAGGGGAGGGGAGGGGAGGGGAGGGGAGGGGGGATAGTAGACAATAGGACAGACAGCAGAATACATCAGACACTAGAAAGGCAATATGTCAATCAATGGAAGGGTAACTGATGTGATACAGCAATTTGTATACGGGGTAAAAGCGGGAGTTCATAATCCACTTGAATCAAACCGTGTAATATGATGTATTAAGAACTATGTAATGTTATGAACGACCAATAAAAAAAAAAAAAAAAAAAAAAAAAAAAAAAAAAAAAAAAAAAAAAAAAGATTGGGTGAAAAAATGTTTGCTGAGAATCTGGAATCTCGTAGTTTTTTGGAAGCTTGGCAACCCCTTTCAATGAAAGTGATTCTCGTCAGTCTCTGCTTGGGGATACTTCAATAGGACACAAACCATAGAGAAACAACTTGGAACTACATTATTGTGCCACGTTTCAAAGAGCTAGCACAAACCGTGTTTCATTTAGAGTTCCAACTACATGTATCCATATAGGAGAAAACAGAGTGAAACCTAAACATGAAAACGGTTACTGCAAAGGAACGGTTTAAGCCAGAAGAAGGAAAATAGGTTAGCCAAGTGGGATTGGTGTACTGATCATTATCTGCCAGTATCATCAAGATTGGGTGAAAAAAATGTTTGCTGAGATTTCCGGAAACTCGTAGTTTTTCAGAAGCTTGGCAACCCCTTTCAATGAAAGTGATTCTCGTCAGTCTCTGCTTGGGGCTAATTCAATAGGACACAAACCATAGCGATAGAACTTTGAAGTACATAATTGTGCCAAGTTTCAAAGAGCTAGCACAAACCGTGTTTGATTTAGAGTTCCAACTACATGTATCCATATAGGAGAAAACAGAGTGAAACCTAAACATGAAAACGCTTCCTGCAAAGGAACCGTTTAAGCTAGAAGTACGAAATTTGGTGAGGCAACTGGGATTGGTGTACTGATCATTACCTGCCAGTATCATCAAGTATGGTGAAAAAATGTTTGCTGAGATCTCAGGAAACTCGTAGTTTTTTGGAAGCTTGGCAACCCCTTTCAATGAAAGGGATTCTCGTCAGTCTCTGCTTGGGGCTACTTCAATAGGACACAAAGCATAGCGATAGAACTTGGAACTACATTATTGTGCCAAGATTTAAACAGGTAGCACAAACCGTGTTTGATTTAGAGTTCTAACTACATGTATGAATATAGGAGAAAACAGAGTGAAACCTAAAGATGAAAACGATTACTGCAAAGGAACGGTTTAACCTAGAAGAACGAAATTTGGTGAGCAAAGTGCGATTGGTGTACTGATCATTACCTGAAAGTATCATCAAGATTGGGTGAAAAAAGGTTTGCTGAGATTTCAGGAAACTCGTAGTTTTTTGGAAGCTTGGCAACCCCTTTCAATGAAAGTGATTTTCGTCAGTCTCTGCTTGGGGCTACTTCAATAGGACACAAACCATAGCGATAAAACTTGGAACTACATTATTGTGCCAAGTTTCAAAGAGCTACCACAAACCGTGTTTGATTTAGAGTTCCAACTACATGTATCCATATAGGAGAAAACAGAGTGAAACCTAATCATGAAAACGGTTACTGCAAAGGAACGGTTTAAGCTAGAAGAACGAAATTTGGTGACCAAAGTGGGATTGGTGTACTGATCATTACCTGCCAGGATCATCAAGATTGGGTGAAAAAATCTTTGCTGAGATTTCCGGAAACTCGTAGTTTTTTGGAAGCTTGGCAACCCCTTTCAATGAAAGTGATTCTCGTCAGTCTCTGCTTGGGCTGCTTCAATAGGACACAAACCATAGAGAAAGAACTTGGACCTACATTATTGTGCCAAGTTTAAAGAGCTAGCACAAACTGTGTTTGATTTAGAATTCCAACTACATGTATCCATATAGGAGAAAACAGAGTGAAACCTAAACATGAAAAGGGTTCCTGCAAAGGAACCGTTTAACCTAGAAGAAGGAAATTTGGTGAGCCAAGTGGGATTGGTGTACTGATCATTACCTGCCAGTATCATCAAGATTGGGTGAGAAAATATTTGCTGAGATTTCCGGAAACTCGTAGTTTTTTGGAAGCTTTGCAACCCCTTTCAATGAAAGTGATTCTCGTCATTCTCTGCTTGGGGCAACTTCAATAGGACACAAACCATAGCGATAAAACTTGGAACTACATTATTGTGCCAAGTTTCAAAGAGCCTAGAACAAACCGTGTTTGATTTAGAGTTCCAAATACATGTATCCATATAGGAGAAAACAGAGTGAAACCTAAACATGAAAACGGTTCCTGCAAAGGAACCGTTTAACCTAGAAGAAACGAAATTTGGTGAGCCAAGTGGGATTGGTGTACTGATCATGACCTGCCAGTATCATCAAGATTGGGTGAAAAAAATGTTTGCTGAGAATCCGGAAACTCGTAGATTTTTGCAAGCTTGGCAACCCCTTTCAATAAAAGTGATTTTTGTCAGTCTCTGCTTGGGGCTACTTCAATAGGACACAAACCATAGCGATAGATCTTGGAACTACATTATTGTGCCAAGTTTCAAAGGGCTAACACAAACCGTGTTTGATTTAGAGTTCCAACTACATGTATCCATATAGGAGAAAACAGAGTGAAACCTAAATATGAAAACGATTCCTGCAAAGGAACGATTTAACCTAGAAGAACGAAATTTGGTGAGCCAAGTGGGACTGGTGTACTGATCATTATCTGCCAGTATCATCAAGATTGGGTGAAAAAAATATTTGCTGAGATTTCCGGAAACTCGTAGTTTTTCGAAAGCTGGGCAACTCCTTTCAATGAAAGTGATTTTCGTCAGTCTCTGCTTGGGACTGCGTCAATAGGACACAAACCATAGCGATAGTACTTGGAACTCCATTATTGTGCCAAGTTTCAAAGAGCTAGCACAAACCTTGATTGATTTAGAGTTCCAACTACATGTGCCCATATAGGAGAAAAAGGAGGGAAACCTAAAAATGAAAACGGTTACTGCAAAGGAACGGTTTAAGCTAGAAGAACGAAATTTGGTGAGCCAAGTGGGATTGGTGTACTGATCATTACCTGGCAGTATCATCAAGATTGGGTGAAAAAATGTTTGCTGAGATTTCCGGAAACTCGTAGTTTTTTGGAAGCTTGGCAACCCCTTTCAATGAAAGTGATTCTCGTCACTCTCCGCTTGGGGCAACTTCAATAGGACACAAACCATAGCGATAGAACTTGGAACTACATTATTGTGCAAGTTTCAAAGAGCTAGCACAAACCGTGTTTGATTTAGAGTTCCAACTACATGTATCCATATAGGAGAAAACAGAGTGAAACCTAAACATGAAAATGGTTCCTGCAAAGGAACGATTTAACCTAGAAGAACGAAATTTGGTGAGGCAACTGGGATTGGTGTACTGATCATGACCTGCCAGTGTCATCAAGATTGGGTGAAAAAATGTTTGCTGAGAATTCCGGAAACTCGTAGTTTTTCGAAAGCTTCGCAACCCCTTTCAATGAAAGTGATTCTCGTCAGTCTCTGCTTGGGGCTACTTCAATAGGACACAAACCATAGCGATAGAACTTGGAACTCCATTATTGTGCCAAGTTTCAAAGAACTAGCACAAACCTTGATTGATTTAGAGTTCCAACTACATGTGCCCATATAGGAGAAAAAGGAGTGAAACCTAAACATGAAAACGGTTACTGCAAAGGAATGGTTTAAGCTAGAAGATGGAATTTGGTGAGCCAAGTGGGATTGGTGTACTGATCATTACCTGCCAGTATCATCAAGATTGGGTGAAAAAATGTTTGCTGAGATTTCAGGAAACTCGTAGTTTTTTGGAAGCTTGGCAACCCCTTTCAATGAAAGTGATTCTCGTCAGTCTCTGCTTGGGGCTACTTCAATAGGACACAAACCATAGAGAAACAACTTGGAACTACATTATTGTGCCACGTTTCATAGAGCTAGCACAAACCGTGTTTGATTTAGAGTTCCAACTACATGTATCCATATAGGAGAAAACAGAGTGAAACCTAAACATGAAAACGGTTACTGCAAAGGAACAGTTTAAGCCAGAAGAAGGAAAATAGGTTAGCCAAGTGGGATTGGTGTACTGATCATTATCTGCCAGTATCATCAAGATTGGGTGAAAAAATGTTTGCTGAGATTTCCGGAAACTCGTAGTTTTTCAGAAGCTTGGCAACCCCTTTCAATGAAAGTGATTCTCGTCAGTCTCTGCTTGGGGCTAATTCAATAGGACACAAACCATAGCGATAGAACTTTGAAGTACATAATTGTGCCAAGTTTCAAAGAGCTAGCACAAACCGTGTTTGATTTAGAGTTCCAACTACATGTATCCATATAGGAGAAAACAGAGTGAAACCTAAACATGAAAACGGTTCATGCAAAGGAACCGTTTAACCTAGAAGAACGAAATTTGGTGAGCCAAGTGGGATTGGTGTACTGATCATGACCTGCCAGTATCATCAAGATTGGGTGAAAAAATGTTTGCTGAGAATCCGGAATCTCGTAGTTTTTTGGAAGCTTGGCAACCCCTTTCAATGAAAGTGATTCTCGTCAGTCTCTGCTTGGGGATACTTCAATAGGACACAAACCATAGCGATAGAACTTGGAACTACATTATTGTGCCAAGTTTCAAAGAGCTAGCACAAACCGTGTTTGATTTAGAGTTCCAACTACATGTATCCATATAGGAGAAAACAGAGTGAAACCTAAACATGAAAACGGTTCCTGCAAAGGAACCGTTTACGCTAGAAGTACGAAATTTGGTGAGCCAAGTGGGATTGGTGTACTGATCATTACCTGCCAGTATCATCAAGTATGGTGAAAAAATGTTTGCTGAGATTTCAGGAAACTCGTAGTTTTTTGGAAGCTTGGCAACCCCTTTCAATGAAAGGGATTCTCGTCAGTCTCTGCTTGGGGCTACTTCAATAGGACACAAAGCATAGCGATAGAACTTGGAACTACATTATTGTGCCAAGATTTAAACAGGTAGCACAAACCGTGTTTGATTTAGAGTTCTAACTACATGTATGAATATAGGAGAAAAACAGAGTGAAACCTAAACATGAAAACGATTACTGCAAAGGAACGGTTTAACCTAGAAGAACGAAATTTGGTGAGCCAAGTGGGATTGGTGTACTGATCATTCCCTGAAAGTATGATCAAGATTGGGTGAAAAAAGGTTTGCTGAGATTTCAGGAAACTCGTAGTTTTTTGGAAGCTTGGCAACCCCTTTCAATGAACGTGATTTTCGTCAGTCTCTGCTTGGGGCTACTTCAATAGGACACAAACCATAGCGATAAAACTTGGAACTACATTATTGTACCAAGTATCAAAGAGCTAGCACAAACCGTGTTTGATTTAGAGTTCCAACTACATGTATCCATATAGGAGAAAACAGAGTGAAACCTAAACATGAAAACGTTACTGCAAAGGAACGGTTTAAGCTAGAAGAAAGAAATTTTTTGAGCAAAGTGGGATTGGAGTACTGATCATTACCTGCCAGTATCATCAAGATTGGGTGAGAAAATGTTTGCTGAGATTTCCGGAAACTCGTAGTTTTTCGGAAGCTTGGCAACCCCTTTCAATGAAAGTGATTCTCGTCACTCTCCGCGTGGGGCAACTTCAATAGGACACAAACCATAGCGATAGAACTTCGAACTACATTATTGTGCCAAGTTTCAAAGAGCTAGCACAAACCGTGTTTGATTTAGTGTTCCAAATACATGTATCCATATAGGAGAAAACTGAGTGAAACCTAAACATGAAAACGGTTCCTGCAAAGGAACTGTTTAACCTAGAAGAACGAAATTTGGTGAGCCAAGTGGGATTGTGTACTGATCATGACCTGCCAGTATCATCAAGATTGGGTGAAAAAATGTTTGCTGAGAATCCGGAAACTCGTAGTTTTTCGAAAGCTTGGCAACCCCTTTCAATGAAAGTGATTCTCGTCAGTCTCTGCTTGGGGTTACTTCAATAGGACACAAACCATAGCGATAAAACTTGGAACTACATGATTGTGCCAAGTTTCAAAGAGCTAGCACAAACCGTGTTTGATTTAGAGTTCCAACTACATGTATCCATATAGGAGAAAACAGAGTGAAACCTAATCATGAAAACGATTACTGCAAAGGAACGGTTTAAGCTAGAAGAAGGAAATTTGGTGAGCCAAGTGGGACTGGTGTACTGATCATTATCTGCCAGTATCATCAAGATTGGGTGAAAAAAATATTTGCTGAGATTTCAGGAAACTCGTAGTTTTTTGGAAGCTTGGCAACCCCTTTCAATGAAAGTGATTCTCGTCAGTCTCTGCTTGGGGCTACTTCAATAGGACACAAACCATAGCGATAGAACTTTGAAGTACATTATTGTGCCAAGTTTCAAAGAGCTAGCACAAACCGTGTTTGATTTAGAGTTCCAACTACATGTATCCCTATAGGAGAAAACAGAGTGAAACCTAAACATGAAAACGGTTACTGCAAATTAACGGTTTAACCTAGAAGAACGAAATTTGGTGAGCCAAGTGGGATTGGTGTACTGATCATTACTTGTCAGTATCATCAAGATTGGGTGAAAAAATGTTTGCTGAGATTTCCGGAAACTCGTAGTTTTTTGGAAGCTTGGCAACCCCTTTCAATGAAAGTGATTCTCGTCAGTCTCTGCTTGGGGCTACTTCAATAGAAGACAAACCATAGAGATAGAACTTGGAACTACATTATTGTGCCAAGTTTCAAAGAGCTAGCACAAACCGTGTTTGATTTAGAGTTCCAACTACATGTATCCATATAGGAGAAAGCAGAGTGAAACCTAAACATGAAAAACGGATCCTGCAAAGGAACAGTTTAACCTAGAAGAACAAAATTTGGTGAGCCAAGTGGGATTGGTGTAGTGATCATTACCTGGCAGTATCATCAAGATTGGGTGAAAAAATGTTTGCTGAGATTTCCGGAAACTCGAAGTTTTTTGGTAGCTTGGCAACCCCTTTCAATGAAAGTGATTCTCGTCACTCTCCGCTTGGGGCAACTTCAATAGGACACAAACCATAGTGATAGAACTTGGAACTACATTATTGTGCCAAGTTTCAAAGAGCTAGCACAAATTGTGTTTGATTTAGAGTTCCAACTACATGTATCCATATAGGAGAAAACAGAGTGAAACCTAAACATGAAAAGGGTTACTGCAAAGGAACGGTTTAACCTAGAAGAACGAAATTTGGTGAGCAAAGTGAGATTGGTGTACTGATCATTACCTGCCATGATCATCAAGATTGGTTGAAAAAATGTTTGCTGAGATTTCCGGAAACTCGTAGTTTTTGGGAAGCTTGGCAACCCTTTTCAATGAAAGTGATTCTCGTCAGTCTCTGCTTGGGGCTGCTTCAATAGGACACAAACCATAGCGATAGAACTTGGAACTACATTATTGTGCCAAGTTTCAAAGAGCTAGCACAAACCGTGTTTGATTTAGAGTTCCAACTACATGTATCCATATAGGAGAAAACAGAGTGAAACCTAATCATGAAAACGATTACTGCAAAGGAACGATTTAAGCCTAGAAGAACGAAATTTGGTGAGCAATGTGGGATTGGTGTACTGATCATTACCTGCCAGGATCATCAAGATTGGGTGAAAAAATGTTTGCTGAGATTTCCGGAAACTCGTAGTTTTTTGGAAGCTTGGCAACCCCTTTCAATGAAAGTGATTCTCGTCAGTCTCTGCTTGGGGCTACTTCAATAGAAGACAAACCATAGAGATAGAACTTGGAACTACATTATTGTGCCAAGTTTCAAAGAGCTAGCACAAACTGTGTTTGATTTAGAATTCCAACTACATGTATCCATATAGGAGAAAACAGAGTGAAACCTAAACATGAAAAGGGTTCCTGCAAAGGAACCGTTTAACCTAGAAGAACGAAATTTGGTGAGCCAAGTGGGATTGGTGTACTGATCATTACCTGCCAGTATCATCAAGTATGGTGAAAAAATGTTTGCTGAGATTTCAGGAAACTCGTAGTTTTTTGGAAGCTTGGCAACCCCTTTCAATGAAAGGGATTCTCGTCAGTCTCTGCTTGGGGCTACTTCAATAGGACACAAAGCATAGCGATAGAACTTGGAACTACATTATTGTGCCAAGATTTAAACAGGTAGCACAAACCGTGTTTGATTTAGAGTTCTAACTACATGTATGAATATAGGAGAAAACAGAGTGAAACCTAAACATGAAAACGATTACTGCAAAGGAACGGTTTAACCTAGAAGAACGAAATTTGGTAAGCCAAGTGGGATTGGTGTACTGATCATTCCCTGAAAGTATGATCAAGATTGGGTGAAAAAAGGTTTGCTGAGATTTCAGGAAACTCGTAGTTTTTTGGTAGCTTGGCAACCCCTTTCAATGAACGTGATTTTCGTCAGTCTCTGCTTGGGGCTACTTCAATAGGACACAAACCATAGCGATAAAACTTGGAACTACATTATTGTACCAAGTATCAAAGAGCTACCACAAACCGTGTTTGATTTAGAGTTCCAACTACATGTATCCATATAGGAGAAAACAGAGTGAAACCTAAACATGAAAACGGTTACTGCAAAGGAACGGTTTAAGCTAGAAGAAAGAAATTTTTTGAGCAAAGTGGGATTGGAGTACTGATCATTACCTGCCAGTATCATCAAGATTGGGTGAGAAAATGTTTGCTGAGATTTCCGGAAACTCGTAGTTTTTCGGAAGCTTGGCAACCCCTTTCAATGAAGTGATTCTCGTCACTCTCCGCTTGGGGCAACTTCAATAGGACACAAACCATAGCGATAGATCTTGGAACTACATTATTGTGCCAAGTTCCAAAGAGCTAGCACAAACCGTGTTTGATTTAGAGTTCCAACTACATGTATCCATATAGGAGAAAACAGAGTGAAACCTAATCATGACAACGATTACTGCAAAGGAACGGTTTAAGCTAGAAGAACGAAATTTGGTGAGCAATGTGGGATTGGTGTACTGATCATTACCTGCCAGGATCATCAAGATTGGGTGAAAAAATGTTTGCTGAGATTTCCGGAAACTCGTAGTTTTTTGGAAGCTTGGAAACCCCTTTCAATGAAAGTGATTCTCGTCAGTCTCTGCTTGGGGCTACTTCAATAGAAGACAAACCATAGAGATAGAACTTGGAACTACATTATTGTGCCAAGTTTCAAAGAGCTAGCACAAACTGTGTTTGATTTAGAATTCCAACTACATGTATCCATATAGGAGAAAACAGAGTGAAACCTAAACATGAAAAGGGTTCCTGCAAAGGAACCGTTTAACCTAGAAGAACGAAATTTGGTGAGCCAAGTGGGATTGGTGTACTGATCATTACCTGCCAGTATCATCAAGATTGGGTGAGAAAATGTTTGCTGAGATTTCCGGAAACTCGTAGATTTTGGAAGCTTTGCAACCCCTTTCAATGAAAGTGATTCTCATCACTCTCTGCTTGGGGCAACTTCAATAGGACACAAACCATAGCGAAAGAACTTGGAACTACATTATTGTGCCAAGTTTCAAAGAGGTAGCACAAACCGTGTTTGATTTAGAGTTCCAAATACATGTATCCATATAGGAGAAAACAGAGTGAAACCTAAACATGAAAACGGTTCCTGCAAAGGAACCGTTTAACCTAGAAGAACGAAATTTGGTGAGCCAAGTGGGATTGGTGTACTGATCATGACCTGCCAGTATCATCAAGATTGGGGTGAAAAAATGTTTGCTGAGAATCCGGAAACTCGTTAGTTTTCGAAAGCTTGGCAACCCCTTTCAATGAAAGTGCTTCTCGTCAGTCTCTGCTTGGGGCTACTTCAATAGGACACAAACCATAGCGATAGAACTTGGAACTACATTATTGTGCCAAGTTTCAAAGAGCTAACATAAACCGTGGTTGATTTAGAGTTCCAACTACATGTATCCATATAGGAGAATACAGACTGAAACCTAAATATGAAAACGATTACTGCAAAGGAACGATTTAACTAGAAGAAGGAAATTTGGTGAGCCAAGTGGGACTGGTGTACTGATCATTATCTGCCAGTATCATCAAGATTGGGTGAAAAAATGTTTGCTGAGATTTCCGGAAACTCGTAGTTTTTCGAAAGCTGGGCAACACCTTTCAATGAAAGTGATTTTCGTCAGTCTCTGCTTGGGGCTGCGTCAATAGGACACAAACCATAGCGATAGAACTTGGAACTACATTATTGCGCCACGTTTCAAAGAGCTAGCACAAACCGTGTTTGATTTAGAGTTCCAACTACATGTATCCATATAGGAGAAAACAGAGGGAAACCTAAAAATGAAAACGGTTACTGCAAAGGAACCGTTTAAGCTAGAAGAACGAAATTTGGTGAGCCAAGTGGTATTGGTGTACTGATGATTACCTGCCAGTATCATCAAGATTGGGTGAAAAATTGTTTGCTGAGATTTCCAGAACTCGTAGTTTTTTGGAAGCTTGGCAACCCTTTCAATGAAAGTGATTCTCGTCAGTCTCTGCTTGGGGATACTTCAATAGGACAAAAACCATAGCGATAGAACTTGGAACTACATTATTGTGACAAGTTTCAAAGAGCTAGCACAAACCGTGTTTGATTTAGAGTTCCAACTACATGTATCCATATAGGCGAAAACAGAGTGAAACCTAAACATGAAAACGGTTACTGCAAAGAAACGGTTTAAGCTAGAAGAACGAAATTTGGTGAGCCAAGTGGGACTGGTGTACTGATCATTATCTGCCAGTATCATCAAGATTGGGTGAAAAAATGTTTGCTGAGATTTCCGGAAACTCGTAGTTTTTGGAAGCTTGGCAACCCCTTTCAATGAAAGGTGATTCTCGTCAGTCTCTGCTTGGGGCTACTTCAATAGAAGACAAACCATAGAGATAGAACTTGGAACTACATTATTGTGCCAAGTTTCAAAGAGCTAGCACAAACCGTGTTTGATTTAGAGTTCCAACTACATGTATCCATATAGGAGAAAACAGAGTGAAACCTAAACATGAAAACGGATCCTGCAAAGGAACAGTTTAACCTAGAAGAACAAAATTTGGTGAGCCAAGTGGGATTGGTGTACTGATCATTACCTGGCAGTATCATCAAGATTGGGTGAAAAAAATGTTTGCTGAGATTTCCGGAAACTCGAAGTTTTTTGGTAGCTTGGCAACCCCTTTCAATGAAAGTGATTCACGTCACTCTCCGCTTGGGGCAACTTCAATAGGACACAAACCATAGCGATAGAACTTGGAACTACATTATTGTGCCAAGTTTCAAAGAGCTAGCACAAATTGTGTTTGATTTAGTGTTCCAACTACATGTATCCATATAGGAGAAAACAGAGTGAAACCTAAACTTGAAAAGGGTTACTGCAAAGGAACGGTTTAACCTAGAAGAACGAAATTTGGTGAGCCAAGTGGGATTGGTGTACTGATCATTACCTGAAAGTATCATCAAGATTGGGTGAAAAAAAGTTTGCTGAGATTTCAGGAAACTCGTAGTTTTTTGGAAGCTTGGCAACCCCTTTCAATGAAAGGGATTCTCCTCAGTCTCTGCTTGGGGCTACTTCAATAGGACACAAACCATAGCGATAAAACTTGGAACTACATTATTGTGCCAAGTTTCAAAGAGCTACCACAAACCGTGTTTGATTTAGAGTTCCAACTACATGTATCCATATAGGAAAAACAGAGTGAAACCTAATCATGAAAACGGTTACTGCAAAGGAACGGTTTAAGCTAGAGGAACGAAATTTGGTGAGCAAAGTGGGATTGGTGTACTGATCATTACCTGCCAGGATCATCAAGATTGGGTGAAAAAATGTTTGCTGAGATTTCCAGAAACTCGTAGTTTTTTGGAAGCATGGCAACCCTTTTCAATGAAAGTGATTCTCGTCAGTCTCTGCTTGGGGCTGCTTCAATAGGACACAAACCATAGCGATAGAACTTGGAACTACATTATTGTGCCAAGTTTCAAAGAGCTAGCACAAACCGTGTTTGATTTAGAGTTCCAACTACATGTATCCATATAGGAGAAAACAGAGTGAAACCTAATCATGAAAACGATTACTGCAAAGGAACGGTTTTAAGCTAGAAGAACGAAATTTGGTGAGCAAAGTGGGATTGGTGTACTGATCATTACCTGCCAGTATCATCAAGATTGGGTGAAAAAATGTTTGCTGAGATTTCAAGAAACTCGTAGTTTTTTGGAAGCTTGGCAACCCCTTTCAATGAAAGTGATTCTCGTCAGTCTCTGCTTGGGGCTACTTCAATAGAAGACAAACCATAGAGATAGAACTTGGAACTACATTATTGTGCCAAGTTTCAAAGAGCTAGCACAACTGTGTTTGATTTAGAATTCCAACTACATGTATCCATATAGGAGAAAACAGAGTGAAACCTAAACATGAAAAGGGTTCCTGCAAAGGAACCGTTTAACCTAGAAGAACGAAATTTGGTGAGCCAAGTGGGATTGGTGTACTGATCATTACCTGCCAGTATCATCAAGATTGGGTGAGAAAATGTTTGCTGAGATTTCCGGGAAACTCGTAGATTTTGGAAGCTTTGCAACCCCTTTCAATGAAAGTGATTCTCGTCACTCTCTGCTTGGGGCAACTTCAATAGCACACAAACATAGCGATAGAACTTGGAACTACATTATTGTGCCAAGTTTCAAAGAGCTAGCACAAACCGTGTTTGATTAGAGTTCCAAATACATGTATCCATATAGGAGAAAACAGAGTGAAACCTAAACATGAAAACTGTTCCTGCAAAGGAACCGTTTAACCTAGAAGAACGAAATTTGGTGAGCCAAGTGGGATTGGTGTACTGATCATTATCTGCCAGTATCATCAAGATTGGGTGAAAAAAAGTTTGCTGAGATTCCGGAAACTCGTAGTTTTTTGGAAGCTTGGCAACCCCTTTCAATGAAAGTGATTCTCGTCAGTCTCTGCTTGGGGTACTTCAATAGGATACAAACCATAGCGATAGATCTTGGAACTATATTATTGTGCCAAGTTTCAAAGGGCTAACACAAACCGTGTTTGATTTAGAGTTCCAACTACATGTATCCATATAGGAGAAAAACAGAGTGAAACCTAAACAGGAAAATCGTACCTGCAAAGGAACGATTTAACCTAGAAGCACGAAATTTGGTGAGGCAACTTGGATTGGTGTACTGATCATGACCTGCCAGTGTCATCAAGATTGGGTGAAAAATGTTTGCTGAGATTTCCGGAAACTCGTAGTTTTCGAAAGCTGGGCAACTCCTTTCAATGAAAGTAATTTTCGTCAGTCTCTGCTTGGGGCTGCGTCAATAGGACACAAAACATAGCGATAGAACTTGGAACTACATTATTGTGCCAAGTTTCAAAGAGCTAGCACAAACCGTGTTTGATTTAGAGTTCCAACTACATGTATCCATATAGAAGAAAACAGAGGGAAACCTAAAAATGAAAACGGTTACTGCAAAGGAACGTTTAAGCTAGAAGAACGAAATTTCGTGAGCCAAGTGGGATTCATGTACTGATCATTACCTGGCAGTATCATCAAGATTGGGTGAAAAAATGTTTGCTGAGATTTCCGGAAACTCGTAGTTTTTTGGAAGCTTGGCAACCCCTTTCAATGAAAGTGATTCTCGTCACTCTCTGCTTGGGGCAACTTCAATAGGACACAAACCATAGCGATAGAACTTGGAACTACATTATTGTGCCAAGTTTCAAAGAGGTAGCACAAACCGTGTTTGATTTAGAGTTCCAACTACATGTATCCATATAGGAGAAAACAGAGTGAAACCTAAACAGGAAAATGGTACCTGCAAAGGAACGATTTAACCTAGAAGAACGAAATTTGGTGAGGCAACTGGGATTGGTGTACTGATCATGACCTGCCAGTGTCCATCAAGATTGGGTGAAAAAATGTTTGCTGAGAATTCCGGAAACTCGTAGTTTTTCGAAAGCTTCGCAACCCCTTTCAATGAAAGTGAAACTCGTCAGTCTCTGCTTGGGGCTATTTCAATAGGACACAAACCATAGCGATAAAACTTGGAACTCCATTATTGGGCCAAGTTTCAACGAGCTAGCACAAACCGTGTTTTATTTAGAGTTCCAACTACATGTATCCATATAGGAGAAAACAGAGTGAAAACCTAAACATGAAAACTGTCACTGCAAAGGAACGGTTTAAGCTAGAAGAACGAAATTTGGTGAGCCAAGTGGGATTGGTGTACTGATCATTACCTGCCAGTATCATCAAGATTGGGTGAAAAAATGTTTCCTGAGATTTCAGGAAACTCGTAGTTTTTTGGAAGCTTGGAAACCCCTTTCAATGAAAGGGATTCTCGTAGGTCTCTGCTTGGGGATACTTCAATAGGACACAAACCATAGCGATAGAACTTGGAACTACATTATTGTGCCAAGTTTCAAAGAGCAAGCACAAATCGTGTTTGATTTAGAGTTCCAACTACATGTATCCATATAGGAGAAAACAGAGTGAAACCTAAACATGAAAACGGTTCCTGCAAAGGAACAGTTTAAACTAGAAGAACGAAATTTGGTGAGCCAAGTGGGATTGGTGTGCTGATCATTACCTGCCAGTATCATCAAGATTGGGTGAAAAAATGTTTGCTGAGATTTCCGGAAACTCGTGGTTTTTTGGAAGCTTGGCAACCCCTTTCAATGAAAGGGATTCTCGTCAGTCTCTGCTTGGGGCTGCTTCAATAGGACACAAACCATAGCGATAGAACTTGGAACTACATTATTGTGCCAAGTTTCAAAGAGCTAGCACAAACCGTGTTTGATTTAGAGTTCCAACTACATGTATCCATATAGGAGAAAACAGAGTGAAACCTAAACATGAAAAGGGTTACTGCAAAGGAACGGTTTAACCTTGAACAACGAAATTTGGTGAGCCAAGTGGGATTGGTGTACTGATCATTACCTGAAAGTATCATCTAGATTGGGTGAAAAAAAGTTTGCTGAGATTTCAGGAAACTCGTAGTTTTTTGGAAGCTTGGCAACCCCTTTCAATGAAAGTGATTCTCGTCACTCTCTGCTTGGGGCAACTTCAATAGGACACAAACCATTGCGATAGAACTTGGAACTGCATTATTGTTCCAAGTTTCAAAGAGCTACCACAAACCGTGTTTGATTTAGAGTTCCAACTACATGTATCCATATAGGAGAAAACAGAGTGAAACCTAATCATGAAAACGATTACTGCAAAGGAACGGTTTAAGCTAGAAGAACGAAATTTGGTGAGCAAAGTGGGATTGGTGTACTGATCATTATCTGCCAGTATCATCAAGATTGGGTGAAAAAATGTTTGCTGAGATTTCCGGAATCTCGTAGTTTTTCGAAAGCTGGGCAACTCCTTTCAATGAAAGTAATTTTCGTCAGTCTCTGCTTGGGGCTGCGTCAATAGGACACAATCCATAGCGATAGAACTTGGAACTACATTATTGTGCCAAGTTTCAAAGAGCTAGCACAAACCCTGTTTGATTTAGAGTTCCAACTACATGTATCCATATAGGAGAAAACAGAGGGAAACCTAAAAATGAAAACGGTTACTGCAAAGGAACGGTTTAAGCTAGAAGAACGAAATTTGGTGAGCCAAGTGGGATTGGTGTACTGATCATTACCTGGCAGTATCATCAAGATTGGGTGAAAAAATGTTTGCTGAGATTTCAGGAAACTCGTAGTTTTTTGGAAGCTTGGCAACCCCTTTCAATGAAAGTGATTCTCGTCACTCTCCGCTTGGGGCAACTTCAATAGGACACAAACCATAGTGATAGAACTTGGAACTACATTATTGTGCCAAGTTTCAAAGAGCTAGCACAAACCGTGTTTGATTTAGAGTTCCAACTACATGTATCCATATAGGAGAAAACAGAGTGAAACCTAAACAGGAAAATGGTACCTGCAAAGGAACGATTTAACCTAGAAGAACGAAATTTGGTGAGGCAACTTGGATTGGTGTACTGATCATGACCTGCCAGTGTCATCAAGATTGGGTGAAAAAATGTTTGCTGAGAATTCCGGAAACTCGTAGTTTTTCGAAAGCTTCGCAACCCCTTTCAATGAAAGTGAAACTCGTCAGTCTCTGCTTGGGGCTATTTCAATAGGACACAAACCATAGCGATAAAACTTGGAACTACATTATTGTGCCAAGTTTCAAAGAGCTAGCACAAACCGTGTTTGATTTAGAGTTCCAACTACATGTATCCATATAGGAGAAAACAGAGTGAAACCTAAACATGAAAACGGTTACTGCAAAGGAACGGTTTAAGCTAGAAGAACGAAATTTGGTGAGCCAAGTGGGATTGGTGTACTGATCATTACCTGCCAGTATCATCAAGATTGGGTGAAAAAATGTTTCCTGAGATTTCAGGAAACTCGTAGTTTTTTGGAAGCTTGGAAACCCCTTTCAATGAAAGGGATTCTCGTCAGTCTCTGCTTGGGGATACTTCAATAGGACACAAACTATAGCGATAGAACTTGGAACTACATTATTGTGCCAAGTTTCAAAGAGCTAGCACAAATCGTGTTTGATTTAGAGTTCCAACTACATGTATCCATATAGGAGAAAACAGAGTGAAACCTAAACATGAAAACGGTTCCTGCAAAGGAACAGTTTAACCTAGAAGAACGAAATTTGGTGAGCCAAGTGGGATTGGTGTGCTGATCATTACCTGCCAGTATCATCAAGATTGGGTGAAAAAATGTTTGCTGAGATATCCGGAAACTCGTGGTTTTTTGGAAGCTTGGCAACGCCTTTCAATGAAAGGGATTCTCGTCAGTCTCTGCTTGGGGCTACTTCAATAGGACACAAACCACAGTGATAGAACTTGGAACTACATTATTGTGCCAAGTTTCAAAGAGCTAGCACAAACTGGGTTTGATTTAGAGTTCCAACTACATGTATCCATATAGGCGAAAACAGAGTGAAACCTAAACATGAAAACGGTTACTGCAAAGAAACGGTTTAAGCTAGAAGAACGAAATTTGGTGAGCCAAGTGGGATTGGTGTACTGATCATTACCTGCTAGTATCATCAAGATTGGGTGAAAAAATATTAGCTGAGATTTCAGGAAACTCGTAGTTTTTTGGAAGCTTGGCAACCCCTTTCAATGAAAGGGATTCTCGTCAGTCTCTGCTTGTGGCTGCTTCAATAGGACACAAACCATAGCGATAGAACTTGGAACTACATTATTGTGCCAAGTTTCAAAGAGCTAGCACAAACCGTGTTTGATTTAGAGTTCCAACTACATGTATCCATATAGGAGAAAACAGAGTGAAACCTAAACATGAAAAGGGTTACTGCAAAGGAACGGTTTAACCTAGAACAACGAAATTTGGTGAGCCAAGTGGGATTGGTGTACTGATCATTACCTGAAAGTATCATCAAGATTGGGTGAAAAAAAGTTTGCTGAGATTTCAGGAAACTCGTAGATTTTTTGGAAGCTTGGCAACCCCTTTCAATTAAAGTGATTCTCGTCACTCTCCGCTTGGGGCAACTTCAATAGGACACAAACCATAACGATAGAACTTCGAACTACATTATTGTGCCAAGTTTCAAAGAGCTAGCACAAACCGTGTTTGATTTAGTGTTCCAAATACATGTATCCATATAGGAGAAAACTGAGTGAAACCTAAACATGAAAACGGTTCCTGCAAAGGAACCGTTTAACCTAGAAGAACGAAATTTTGTGAGCCAAGTGGGATTGGTGTACTGATCATGACCTGCCAGTATCATCAAGATTGGGTGAAAAAATGTTTGCTGAGAATCCGGAAACTCGTAGTTTTTCGAAAGCTTGGCAACCCCTTTCAATGAAAGTGATTCTCGTCAGTCTCTGCTTGGGGCTACTTCAATAGGACACAAACCATAGCGATAGAACTTGGAACTACATTATTGTGCCAAGTTTCAAAGAGCTAGCACAAACCGTGTTTGATTTAGAGTTCCAACTACATGTATCCATATAGGAGAAAACAGAGTGAAACCTAAACACGAAAACGGTTCCTGCAAAGGAACCGTTTAACCTAGAAGAACGAAATTTGGGGAGCCAAGTGGGATTGGTGTACTGATCATTATCTGCAAGTATCATCAAGATTGGGTTAAAAAAAGTTTGCTGAGATTTCCGGAAACTCGTAGTTTTTTGGAAGCTTGGCACCCCCTTTCAATGAAAGTGATTCTCGTCATTCTCTGCTTGGGGGTACTTCAATAGGACACAAACCATAGCGATAGATCTTGGAACTATATTATTGTGCCACGTTTCAAAGAGCTAACATAAACCGTGTTTGATTTAGAGTTCCAACTACATGTATCCATATAGGAGAATACAGAGTGAAACCTAAATATGAAAACGATTACTGCAAAGGAACGATTTAACCTAGAAGAAGGAAATTTGGTGAGCCAAGTGGGACTGGTGTACTGATCATTATCTGCCAGTATCATCAAGATTGGGTGAAAAAATGTTTGCTGAGATTTCCGGAAACTCGTAGTTTTTCGAAAGCTGGGCAACTCCTTTCAATGAAAGTGATTTTCGTCAGTCTCTGCTTGGGGCTGCGTCAATAGGACACAAACCATAGCGATAGAACTTGGAACTACATTATTGCGCCACGTTTCAAAGAGCTAGCACAAACCGTGTTTGATTTAGAGTTCCAACTACATGTATCCATATAGGAGAAAACAGAGGGAAACCTAAACATGAAAACGGTTCCTGCAAAGGAACCGTTTAAGCTAGAAGAACGAAATTTGGTGAGCCAAGTGGGATTGGTGTACTGATGATTACCTGCCAGAATCATCAAGATTGGGTGAAAAAATGTTTGCTGAAATTTCCGGAAACTCGTAGTTTTTTGGAAGCTTGGCAACCCCTTTCAATGAAAGTGATTCTCGTCACTCTCCACTTGGGGCAACTTCAATAGGACACAAACCATAGCGATAGAACTTGGAACTACATTATTGTGCCAAGTTTCAAAGAGCTAGCACAAACCGTGTTTGATTTAGAGTTCCAACTACATGTATCCATATAGGCGAAAACAGAGTGAAACCTAAACATGAAAACGGTTACTGCAAAGAAACGGTTTAAGCTAGAAGAACGAAATTTGGTGAGCCAAGTGGGATTGGTGTACTGATCATTACCTGCCAGTATCATCAAGTATGGTGAAAAAATGTTTGCTGAGATTTCAGGAAACTCGTAGTTTTTTGGAAGCTTGGCAACCCCTTTCAATGAAAGGGATTCTCGTCAGTCTCTGCTTGGGGCTACTTCAATAGGACACAAAGCATAGCGATAGAACTTGGAACTACATTATTGTGCCAAGTTTCAAAGAGCTAGCACAAATCGTGTTTGATTTAGAGTTCCAACTACATGTATCCTTATAGGAGAAAACAGAGTGAAACCTAAAAATGAAAACGGTTCCTGCAAAGGAACAGTTTAACCTAGAAGAACGAAATTTGGTGAGCCAAGTGGGATTGGTGTGCTGATCATTACCTGCCAGTATCATCAAGATTGGGTGAAAAAATGTTTGCTGAGATTTCCGGAAACTCGTGGTTTTTTGGAAGCTTGGCAACCCCTTTCAATCAAAGGGATTCTCGTCAGTCTCTGCTTGGGGCTACTTCAATAGGACACAAACCACAGTGATAGAACTTGGAACTACATTATTGTGCCAAGTTTCAAAGAGCTAGCACAAACCGGGTTTGATTTTGAGTTCCAACTACATGTATCCATATAGGAGAAAACAGAGTGAAACCTAAACATGAAAACTGTTACTGCAAAGAAACGGTTTAAGCTAGAAGAACGAAATTTGGTGAGCCAAGTGGGATTGGTGTACTGATCATTACCTGCTAGTATCATCAAGATTGGGTGAAAAAATATTAGCTGAGATTTCAGGAAACTCGTAGTTTTTTGGAAGCTTGGCAACCCCTTTCAATGAAAGTGATTCTCGTCAGTCTCTGCTTGGGGCTGCTTCAATAGGACACAAACCATAGCGATAGAACTTGGAACTACATTATTGTGCCATGTTTCAAAGAGCTAGCGCAAACCGTGTTTGATTTAGAGTTCCAACTACATGTATCCATATAGGAGAAAACAGAGTGAAACCTAAACATGAAAAGGGTTACTGCAAAGGAACGGTTTAACCTAGAAGAACGAAATTTGGTGAGCCAAGTGGGATTGGTGTACTGATCATTACCTGAAAGTATCATCAAGATTGGGTGAAAAAAAGTTTGCTGAGATTTCAGGAAACTCGTAGTTTTTTGGAAGCTTGGCAACCCCTTTCAATGAAAGTGATTTTCGTCAGTCTCTGCTTGGGGCTACTTCAATAGGACACAAACCATAGCGATAAAACTTGGAACTACATTATTGTGCCAAGTTTCAAAGAGCTACCACACTCCGTGTTTGATTTAGAGTTCCAACTACATGTATCCATATAGGAGAAAACAGAGTGAAACCTAATCATGAAAACGGTTACTGCAAAGGAACGGTTTAAGCTAGAAGAACGAAATTTGGTGAGCAAAGTGGGATTGGTGTACTGATCATTACCTGCCAGGATCATCAAGATTGGGTGAAAAAATGTTTGCTGAGATTTCCGGAAACTCGTAGTTTTTTGGAAGCTTGGCAACCCCTTTCAATGAAAGTGATTCTCGTCAGTCTCTGCTTGGGGCTGCTTCAATAGGACACAAACCATAGAGAAAGAACTTGGACCTACATTATTGTGCCAAGTTTCAAAGAGCTAGCACAAACTGTGTTTGATTTAGAATTCCAACTACATGTATCCATATAGGAGAAAACAGAGTGAAACCTAAACATGAAAAGGGTTCCTGCAAAGGACCCTTTTAACCTAGAAGAACGAAATTTGGTGAGCCAAGTGGGATTGGTGTACTGATCATTACCTGCCAGTATCATCAAGATTGGGTGAGAAAATGTTTGCTGAGATTTCCGGAAACTCGTAGTTTTTGGAAGCTTTGCAACCCCTTTCAATGAAAGTGATTCTCCTCACTCTCTGCTTGGGGCAACTTCAATAGGACACAAACCATAGCGATAGAACTTGGAACTACATTAATGTGCCAAGTTTCAAAGAGCTAGCACAAACCGTGCTTGATTTAGAGTTCCAACTACATGTATCCATATAGGAGAAAACAGAGTGAAACCTAAACATGAAAACGGTTCCAGCAAAGGAAACGTTTAACCTAGAAGAACGAAATTTGGTGAGCCAAGTGGGATTGGTGTACTGATCATGACCTGCCAGTATCATCAAGATTGGGTGAAAAAATGTTTGCTGAGAATCCGGAAACTCGTAGTTTTTCGAAAGCTTGGCAACCCCTTTCAATGAAAGTGCTTCTCGTCAGTCTCTGCTTGGGGCTACTTCAATAGGACACAAACCATAGCGATAGAACTTGGAACTACATTATTGTGCCAAGTTTCAAAGGGCTAGCACAAACCCTGTTTGATTTAGAGTTCCAACTACATGTATCCATATAGGAGAAAACAGAGTGAAACCTAAACATGAAAACGGTTCCTGCAAAGGAACCGATTAACCTAGAAGAACGAAATTTGGAGAGCCAAGTGGGATTGGTGTACTGATCATTATCTGCCAGTATCATCAAGATTGGGTGTAAAAAAGTTTGCTGAGATTTCCGGAAACTCGTAGTTTTTTGGAAGCTTGGCAACCCCTTTCAATGAAATTGATTCTCGTCAGTCTCTGCTTGGGGTACTTCAATAGGACACAAACCATAGCGATAGATCTTGGAACTACATTATTGTGCCAAGTTTCAAAAGGCTAACACAAACCGTGTTTGATTTAGAGTTCCAACTACATGTATCCATATAGGAGAAAACAGAGTGAAACCTAAATATGAAAACGATTACTGCAAAGGAACGATTTAACCTAGAAGAAGGCAATTTGGTGAGCCAAGTGGGACTGGTGTACTGATCATTATCTGCCAGTATCATCAAGATTGGGTGAAAAAATGTTTGCTGAGATTTCCGGAAACTCGTAGTTTTTCGAAAGCTGGGCAACTCCTTTCAATGAAAGTAATTTTCGTCAGTCTCTGCTTGGGGCTGCGTCAATAGGACACAAACCATAGCGATAGAACTTGGAACTACATTATTGTGCCAAGTTTCAAAGAGCTAGCACAAACCGTGTTTGATTTAGAGTTCCAACTACATGTATCCATATAGGAGAAAACAGAGGGAAACCTAAAAATGAAAACGGTTACTGCAAAGGAACGGTTTAAGCTAGAAGAACGAAATTTGGTGAGCCAAGTGGGATTGGTGTACTGATCATTACCTGGCAGTATCATCAAGATTGGGTGAAAAAATGTTTGCTGAGATTTCCGGAAACTCGTAGTTTTTTGGAAGCTTGGCAACCCCTTTCAATGAAAGTGATTCTCGTCACTCTCCGCTTGGGGCAACTTCAATAGGACACAAACCATAGCGATAGAACTTGGAACTACATTATTGTGCCAAGTTTCAAAGAGCTAGCACAAACCGTGTTTGATTTAGAGTTCCAACTACATGTATCCATATAGGAGAAAACAGAGTGAAACCTAAACATGAAAAGGGTTACTGCAAAGGAACGGTTTAACCTAGAACAACGAAATTTGGTGAGCCAAGTGGGATTGGTGTACTGATCATTACCTGAAAGTATCATCAAGATTGGGTGAAAAAAAGTTTGCTGAGATTTCAGGAAACTCGTAGTTTTTTGGAAGCTTGGCAACCCCTTTCAATGAAAGTGATTTTCGTCAGTCTCTGCTTGGGGCTACTTCAATAGGACACAAACCATAGCGATAAAACTTGGAACTACATTATTGTGCCAAGTTTCAAAGAGCTACCACAAACCGTGTTTGATTTAGAGTTCCAACTACATGTATCCATATAGGAGAAAACAGAGTGAAACCTAATCATGAAAACGGTTACTGCAAAGGAACGGTTTAAGCTAGAAGAACGAAATTTGGTGAGCAAAGTGGGATTGGTGTACTGATCATTACCTGCCAGGATCATCAAGATTGGGTGAAAAAATGTTTGCTGAGATTTCCGGAAACTCGTAGTTTTTTGGAAGCTTGGCAACCCCTTTCAATGAAAGTGATTCTCGTCAGTCTCTGCTTGGGGCTGCTTCAATAGGACACAAACCATAGAGAAAGAACTTGGACCTACATTATTGTGCCAAGTTTCAAAGAGCTAGCACAAACTGTGTTTGATTTAGAATTCCAACTACATATATCCATATAGGAGAAAACAGAGTGAAACCTAATCATGAAAAGGGTTCCTGCAAAGGAACCGTTTAACCTAGAAGAACGAAATTTGGTGAGCCAAGTGGGATTGGTGTACTGATCATTACCTGCCAGTATCATCAAGATTGGGTGAGAAAATGTTTGCTGAGATTTCCGGAAACTCGTAGTTTTTTGGAAGCTTTGCAACCCCTTTCAATGAAAGTGATTCTCATCACTCTCTGCTTGGGGCAACTTCAATAGGACACAAACCATAGCGATAGAACTTGGAACTACATTATTGTGCCAAGTTTCAAAGAGCTAGCACAAACCGTGTTTGATTTAGAGTTCCAAATACATGTATCCATATAGGAGAAAACAGAGTGAAACCTAAACATGAAAACGGTTCCTGCAAAGGAACAGTTTAACCTAGAAGAACGAAATTTGGTGAGCCAAGTGGGATTGGTGTACTGAACATGACCTGCCAGTATCATCAAGATTGGGTGTAAAAATGTTTGCTGAGAATCCGGAAACTCGTAGTTTTTCGAAAGCTTGGCAACCCCTTTCAATGAAAGTGATTCTCGTCAGTCTCTGCTTGGGGCTACTTCAATAGGACACAAACCATAGCGATAGAACTTGGAACTACATTATTGTGCCAAGTTTCAAAGAGCTAGCACAAACCCTGTTTGATTTAGAGTTCCAACTACATGTATCCATATAGGAGAAAACAGAGTGAAACCTAAACATGAAAACGGTTCCTGCAAAGGAACCGAAACCTAGAAGAACGAAATTTGGTGAGCCAAGTGGGATTGGTGTACTGATCATTATCTGCCAGTATCATCAAGATTGGGTGTAAAAAAGTTTGCTGAGATTTCCGGAAACTCGTAGATTTTTGGAAGCTTGGCAACCCCTTTCAATGAAAGTGATTCTCGTCAGTCTCTGCTTGGGGTACTTCAATAGGACACAAACCATAGCGATAGATCTTGGAACTACATTATTGTGCCAAGTTTCAAAGGGCTAACACACACCGTGTTTGATTTAGAGTTCCAACTACATGTATCAATATAGGAGAAAACAGAGTGAAACCTAAATATGAAAACGATTACTGCAAAGGAACGATTTAACCTAGAAGAACGAAATTTGGTGAGCCAAGTGGGACTGGTGTACTGATCATTATCTGCCAGTATCATCAAGATTGGGTGAAAAAATGTTTCCTGAGATTTCAAGAAACTCGTAGTTTTTTGGAAGCTTGGCAACCCCTTTCAATGAAAGTGATTCTCGTCAGTCTCTGCTTGGGTCTACTTCAATAGGACACAAACCGTAGCGATAGAACTTGGAACTGCATTATTGTGCCAAGTCTCAAAGAGCTAGCACAAACCGTGTTTGATTTAGAGTTCCAACTACATGTATCCATATAGGAGAAAACAGAGTGAAACCTAAACATGAAAACGGTTCCTCAAAGGAACAGTTTAACCTTGAAGAACAAAATTTGGTGAGCCAAGTGGGATTGGTGTACTGATCATTACCTGGCAGAATCATGAAGATTGGTTGAAAAAATGTTTGCTGAGATTTCCGGAAACTCGTAGTTTTTTGGAAGCTTGTCAACCCCTTTCAATGAAAGTGATTCTCGTCACTCTCTGCTTGGGGCAACTTCAATAGGACACAAACCATAGCGATAGAACTTGGAACTACATTATTGTGCCAAGATTCAAAGAGCTAGCACAAACCGTGTTTGATTTAGAGTTCCAACTACTTGTATCCATATAGGAGAAAACAGAGTGAAACCTAAACAGGAAAATGGTTCTTGCAAAGGAACGATTTAACCTAGAAGAACGAAATTTGGTGAGCCAACTGGGATTGGTGTACTGATCATGACCTGCCAGTATCATCAAGATTGGGTGAAAAAAGGTTTGCTGAGAATTCCGGAAACTCGTAGTTTTTCGAAAGCTTCGCAACCCCTTTCAATGAAAGTGAAACTCGTCAGTCTCTGCTTGGGGCAACTTCAATAGGACACAAACCATAGCGATAAAACTTGGAACTACATTATTGTGCCAAGTTTCAAAGAGCTAGCACAAACCGTGTTTGATTTAGAGTTCCAACTACATGTATCCATATAGGAGAAAACAGAGTGAAACCTAAACATGAAAACGGTTACTGCAAAGGAACGGTTTAAGCTAGAAGAACGAAATTTGGTGAGCCAAGTGGGATTGGTGTACTGATCATTACCTGCCAGTATCATCAAGATTGGGTGAAAAAAAGTTTGCTGAGATTTCCGGAAACTCGTAGTTTTTTGGAAGCTTGGTAAGCCCTTTCAATGAAAGGGATTCTCGTCAGTCTCTGCTTGGGGCTACTTCAATAGGACACAAACCACAGCGATAGAACTTGGAACTACATTATTGTGCCAAGTTTCAAAGAGCTAGCACAAACCGTGTTTGATTTCGAGTTCCAACTACATGTATCCATATAGGAGTAAACAGAGTGAAACCTAAACATGAAAACGGTTCCTGCAAAGGAACAGTTTAACCTAGAAGAACGAAATTTGGTGAGCCAAGTGGGATTGGTGTGCTGATCATTACCTGCCAGTATCATCAAGATTGGGTGAAAAAATGTTTGCTGAGATTTCCGGAAACTCGTAGTTTTTTGGAAGCTTGGCAACCCCTTTCAATGAAAGTGATTCTCGTCACTCTCCGCTTGGGGAAACTTCAATAGGACACAAACCATAGTGATAGAACTTGGAACTACATTATTGTGCCAAGTTTCAAAGAGCTAGCACAAACAGTTTTTGATTTAGAGTTCCAACTGCATGTATCCATATAGGAGACAACAGAGTGAAACCTAAACATGAAAACGATTACTACAAAGGAACGATTTAACCTATAAGAACGAAATTTGGTGAACCATGTGGGACTGGTGTTCTGATCATTATCTGCAAGTATCATCAAGATTGGGTGAAAAAATGTTTGCTGAGATTTCCGGAAACTCGTAGTTTTTCGAAAGCTTGGCAACCCCTTTCAATGAAAGTGATTCTCGTCAGTCTCTGCTTGGGGCTACTTCAATAGGACACAAACCATAGCGATAGAACTTGGAACTACATTATTGTGCCAAGTTTCAAAGAGCTAACACAAACCGTGTTTGATTTAGAGTTCCAACTACATGTATCCCTATAGGAGATAACAGAGTGAAACCTAAATATGAAAACGATTACTGCAAAGGAACGATTTAACCTAGAAGAAGGAAATTTGGTGAGCCAAGTGGGACTGGTGTACTGATCATTATCTGCCAGTATCATCAAGATTGGGTGAAAAAATGTTTGCTGAGATTTCCGGAAACTCGTAGTTTTTCGAAAGCTGGGCAACTCCTTTCAATGAAAGTGAAACTCGTCAGTCTCTGCTTGGGGCTGCTTCAATAGGACACAAACCATAGCGATAGAACTTGGAACTACATTATTGTGCCAAGTTTCAAAGAGCTAGCACAAACCGTGTTTGATTTAGAGTTCCAACTACATGTATCCATATAGGAGAAAACAAAGTGAAACCTAAAAATGAAAACGGTTACTGCAAAGGAACGGTTTAAGCTAGAAGAACGAAATTTGGTGAGCCAAGTGGGATTGGTGTACTGATCATTACCTGCCAGTATCATCAAGATTGGGTGAAAAAATATTTGCTGAGATTTCCGGAAACTCGTAGTTTTTTGGAAGCTTGGCAACCCCTTTCAATGAAAATAATTCTTGTCAGTCTCTGCTTGGGGATACTTCAATAGGACAAAAACCATAGCGATAGAACTTGGAACTACATTATTGTGCCAAGTTTCAAAGAGCTAGCACAAACCGTGTTTGATTTAGAGTTCCAACTACATGTATCCATATAGGAGAAAACAGAGTGAAACCTAAACATGAAAACGATTACTGCAACGGAAAGATTTAACCTAAAAGAACGAAATTTGGTGAGCAAAGTGGGATTGGTGTACTGATCATTACCTGCCAGTATCATAGAGATTGGGTGAAAAAATGTTTGCTGAGATTTCCGGAAACTCGTGGTTTTTTGGAAGCTTGGCAACCCCTTTCAAAGAAAGGGATTCTCGTCAGTCTCTGCTTGGGGCTACTTCAATAGGACACAAACCACAGTGATAGAACTTGGAACTACATTATTGTGCCAAGTTTCAAAGAGCTAGCACAAACCGGGTTTGATTTAGAGTTCCAACTACATGTATCCATATAGGAGAAAACAGAGTGAAACCGAAACATGAAAACGGTTACTGCAAAGGAACGGTTTAAGCTACAAGAACGAAATTTGGTATGCTAAGTGTGACTGGTGTACTGATCATTCCCTGCAGGTATCATCAAGATTGGGTGAAAAAATGTTTGCTGAGATTTCAAGAAACTCGTAGTTTTTTGGAAGCTTGGCAACCCCTTTCAATGTAAGTGATTCTCGTCAGTCTCTGCTTGGGTCTACTTCAATAAGACACAAACCATAGCGATAGAACTTGGAACTACATTATTGTGCCAAGTTTCAAAGAGCTAGCACAAACCGTGTTTGATTTAGAGTTCCAACTACATGTATCCATATAGGAGAAAACAGAGTGAAACCTAAACATGAAAACGGTTACTGCAAATTAACGGTTTAACCTAGAAGAACGAAATTTGGTGAGCCAAGTGGGATTGGTGTACTGATCATTACCTGCCAGTATCATCAAGAGTGGGTGAAAAAATGTTTGCTGAGATTTCCGGAAACTCGTAGTTTTTTGGAAGCTTGGCAACCCCTTTCAATGAAAGTGATTCTCGTCAGTCTCTGCTTGGGGCTACTTCAATAGAAGACAAACCATAGAGATAGAACTTGGAACTACATTATTGTGCCAAGTTTCAAAGAGCTAGCACAAACCGTGTTTGATTTAGAGTTCCAACTACATGTATCCATATAGGAGAAAACAGAGTGAAACCTAAACATGAAAACGGTTACTGCAAAGGAACGGTTTAAGCTAGAAGAACGAAATTTGGTGAGCCAAGTGGGATTGGTGTACTGATCATTACCTGCCAGTATCATCAAGATTGGGTGAAAAAATGTTTCCTGAGATTTCTGGAAACTCGTAGTTTTTTGGAAGCTTGGAAACCCCTTTCAATGAAAGGGATTCTCGTCAGTCTCTGCTTGGGGATACTTCAGTAGGACACAAACCATAGCGAAAGAACTTGGAACTACATTATTGTGCCAAGTTTCAAAGAGCTAGCACAAACCGTGTTTGATTTAGAGTTCCAACTACATGTATCCATATAGGAGAAAACAGAGTGAAACCTAAACATGAAAACAGTTCCTGCAAAGGAACAGTTTAACCTAGAAGAACGAAATTTGGTGAGCCAAGTGGGATTGGTGTGCTGATCATTACCTGCCAGTATCATCAAGATTGTGTGAAAAAATGTTTGCTGAGATTTCCGGAAACTCGTGGTTTTTTGGAAGCTTGGCAACCCCTTTCAATGAAAGGGATTCTCGTCAGTCTCTGCTTGGGCTACTTCAATAGGACACAAACCATAGCGATAGAACTTTGAAGTACATTACTGTGCCAAGTTTCAAATTGCTAGCACAAACCGTGTTTGATTTAGAGTTCCAACTACATGTATCCATATAGGAGAAAACAGAGTGAAACCTAAATATGAAAAGGGTTACTGCAAAGGAACGGTTTAACCTAGAAGAACGAAATTTGGTGAGCCAAGTGGGATTGGTGTACTGATCATGACCTGCCAGGATCATCAAGATTGGGTGAAAAAATGTTCGCTGAGATTTCCGGAAACTCGTAGTTTTTTGGAAGCTTGGCAACCCCTTTCAATGAAAATAATTCTTGTCAGTCTCTGCTTGGGGATACTTCAATAGGACAAAAACCATAGCGATAGAACTTGGAACTACATTATTGTGCCAAGTTTCAAAGAGCTAGCACAAACCGTGTTTGATTTAGAGTTCCAACTACATGTATCCATATAGGAGAAAACAGAGTGAAACCTAAACATGAAAACGATTACTGCAACGGAAAGATTTAACCTAAAAGAACGAAATTTGGTGAGCAAAGTGGGACTGGTGTTGTGATCATTATCTGCAAGTTCATCAAGATTGGGTGAAAAAATGTTTGCTGAGATTTCCAGAAACTCGTAGTTTTTCGAAAGCTTGGCAACCCCTTTCAATGAAAGTGATTCTCGTCAGTCTCTGCTTGGGGATACTTCAATAGGACACAAACCATAGCGATATAACTTGGAACTACATTATTGTGCCAAGTTTCAAAGAGCTAGCACAAACCGTGTTTGATTTAGAGTTCCAACTACATGCATCCATATAGGAGAAAACAGAGTGAAACCTAAACATGAAAACGGTTACTGCAAATTAACGGTTTAACCTAGAAGAACGAAATTTGGTGAGCCAAGTGGGATTGGTGTACTGATCATTACTTGTCAGTATCATCAAGATTGGGTGAAAAAATCTTTGCTGAGATTTCCGGAAACTCGTAGTTTTTTGGAAGCTTGGCAACACCTTTCAATGAAAGTGATTCTCGTCAGTCTCTGCTTGGGGCTACTTCAATAGAAGACAAACCATAGAGACAGAACGTGGAACTACATTATTGTGCCAAGTTTCAAAGAGCTAGCACAAACCGTGTTTGATTTAGAGTTCCAACTACATGTATCCATATAGGAGAAAACAGAGTGAAACCTAAACATGATAACGGTTACTGCAAAGGAACGGTTTAAGCTAGAAGAACGAAATTTGGTGAGCCAAGTGGGATTGGTGTACTGATCATTACCTGCCAGTATCATCAAGATTGGGTGAAAAAATGGTTGCTGAGATTTCCGGAAACTCGTAGTTTTTCGGAAGCTTGGCAACCCCTTTCAATGAAAGTGATTCTCGTCACTCTCCGCTTGGGGCAACTTCAATAGGACACAAACCATAGCGATAGAACTTGGAACTACATTATTGTGCCAAGTTTCAAAGAGCTAGCACAAACAGTTTTTGATTTAGAGTTCCAACTGCATGTATCCATATAGGAGAAAACAGAGTGAAACCTAAACATGAAAACGATTACTACAAAGGAACGATTTAACCTATAAGAACGAAATTTGGTGAACCAAGTGGGACTGGTGTTCTGATCATTATCTGCAAGTATCATCAAGATTGGGTGAAAAAATGTTTGCTGAGATTTCCGGAAACTCGTAGTTTTTCGAAAGCTTGGCAACCCCTTTCCATGAAAGTGATTCTCGTCAGTCTCTAGTTGGGGCGACTTCAATAGGACACAAACCATAGCTATAGAACTTGGAACTACATTATTATGCCAAGTTTCAAAGAGCTAACACAAACCGTGTTTGATTTAGAGTTCCAACTACATGTATCCATATAGGAGAAAACAGAGTGAAACCTAAATATGGAAACGATTACTGCAAAGGAACGATTTAACCTAGAAGAAGGAAGTTTGGTGAGCCAAGTGGGACTGGTGTACTGATCATTATCTGTCAGTATCATCAAAATTGGGTGAAAAAATGTTTGCTGAGATTTCCAGAAACTCGTAGTTTTTCGAAAGCTGGGCAACTCCTTTCAATGAAAGTGATTCTCGTCAGTCTCTGCTTGGGGCTACTTCAATAGGACACAAACCATAGCGATAGAACTTTGAAGTACATTATTGTGCCAAGTTTCAAAGAGCTAGCACAAACCGTGTTTGATTTAGAGTTCCAACTACATGTATCCATATAGGAGAAAACAGAGTGAAACCTAAACATGAAAACGGTTACTGCAAAGGAATGGTTTAACCTAGAAGAACGAAATTTGGTGAGCCAAGTGGGATTGGTGTACTGATCATTACCTGCCAGTATCATCAAGATTGGGTGAAAAAATGTTTGCTGAGATTTCAAGAAACTCGTAGTTTTTTGGAAGCTTGGCAACCCCTTTCAATGAAAGTGATTCTCGTCAGTCTCTGCTTGGGGATACTTCAATAGGACACAAACCATAGCGATAGAACTTGGAACTAAAATATTGTGCCAAGTTTCAAAGAGCTAGTACAAACCGTGTTTGATTTAGAGTTCCAACTACAAGTATCCATATAGGATAAAACAGAGTGAAACCTAAACATGAAAACATTTTCTGCAAAGGAACCGTTTTACCTAGAAGAACGAAATTTGGTGAGCCAAGTGGGACTGGTGTTCTGATCATTATCTGCAAGTATCATCAAGATTGGGTGAAAAAATGTTTGCTGAGATTTCCGGAAACTCGTAGTTTTTCGAAAGCTTGACAACCCCTTTCAATGAAAGTGATTCTCGTCAGTCTCTGATTCGGGCTACTTCAATAGGACACAAACCATAGCGATGGAACTTGGAACTACATTATTGTGAAAAGTTTCAAAGAGCTAGCACAAACCGTGTTTGATTTAGATTTCCAAATACATGTATCCATAGAGGAGAAAAGAGAGTGAAACATAAAAATGAAAACGGTCACTGCAAAGGAAGCGTTTAACTTAGAAGAACGAAATTTGGTGAGCCAAGTGGGACTGGTGTACTGATCATTACCTGCACGTATCATCAAGATTGGGTGAAAAAATGTTTGCTGAGATTTCAAGAAACTCGTAGTTTTTTTTGGAAGCTTGGCAACCCCTTTTAATGAAAGTGATTCTCGTCAGTCTCTGCTTGGGGCTAATTCAATAGGACACAAACCACAGCGATAGAACATGGAACTGCATTATTGTGCCAAGTTTCAAAGAGCTATCAGAAACAGTGTTTGATTTAGAGTTCCAACTACATGTATCCATATAGGAGAAAACAGAGTGAAACCGAAACATGAAAACGGTTACTGCAAAGGAACGGTTTAACCTAGAAGAACGAAATTTGGTGAGCCAAGTGGGATTGGTGTACTGATCATTACCTGCCAGTATCATCATGATTGGGTGAAAAAATGTTTGCTGAGATTTCAGGAAACTCGTAGGTTTTTGGAAGCGTGGCAACCCCTTTCAATGAAAGTGATGCTCGTCAGTCTCTGCTTAGGGCTACTTCAATAGGACACAAACCATAGCTATAGAACTTGGAACTACATTATTGTGCCAAGTTTCAAAGAGCTATCACAAACCGTGTTTGATTTAGAGTTCCAACTACATGTATCCATATAGGAGAAAACAGAGTGAAACCGAAACATGAAAACGGTTACTGCAAAGGAACGGTTTAAGCTAGAAGAACGAAATTTGGTGAGCTAAGTGGGACTGGTGTACTGATCATTACCTGCACGTATCATCAAGATTGGGTGAAAAAATGTTTGCTGAGATTTCATGAAACTCGTAGTTTTTTTTGGAAGCTTGGCAACCCCTTCCAATGAAAGTGATTCTCGTCAGTCTCTGCTTGGTGCTACTTCAATAGGACACAAACCATAGCGATAGAACTTGGAACTACATAATTGTGTCAAGTTTCAAAGAGCTAGCTAAACCGTGTTTGATTTAGAGTTCCATCTACATGTATCCATATAGGAGAAAACAGAGTGAAACCTAAACATGAAAACGGTTACTGCAAAGGAACGGTTTAACCTAGAAGAACGAAATTTGGTGAGCCAAGTGGGATTGGTGTACTGATCATTACCTGCCAGTATCATCAAGATTGGGTGAAAAAATGTTTGCTGAGATTTCAAGAAACTCGTAGTTTTTTGGAAGATTTGCAACCCCTTCCAATGAAAGTGATTCTCGTCAGTCTCTGCTTGGTGCTACTTCAATAGGACACAAACCATAGCGATAGAACTTGGAACTACATAATTGTGTCAAGTTTCAAAGAGCTAGCTAAACCGTGTTTGATTTAGAGTTCCAACTACATGTATCCATATAGGAGAAAACAGAGTGAAACCTAAACATGAAAACGGTTACTGCAAAGGAATGGTTTAACCTAGAAGAACGAAATTTGGTGATCCAAGTGGGATTGGTGTACTGATCATTACCTGCCAGTATCATCAATATTGGGTGAAAAAATGTTTGCTGAGATTTCAGGAAACTCGTAGGTTTTTGGAAGCTTGGCAACCCCTTTCAATGAAAGTGATTCTCGTCAGTCTCTGCTTGGGGCTACTTCAATAGGACACAAACCATAGCGATAGAACTTGGAACTGCATTATTGTGCCAAGTTTCAAAGAGCTAGCACAAACCGTGTTTGATTTAGAGTTCCAACTACATGTATCCATATAGGAGAAAACAGAGTGAAAAATAAACATGAAAACGGTTTCTGCAAAGGAACGGTTTAAGCTAGAAGAACAAAATTTGGTGAGCTAAGTGGGATTGGTGTACTGATCATTACCTGCAGGTATCATCAAGATTGGGTGAAAAAATGTTTGCTGAGATTTCAAGAAACTCGTAGTTTTTTTTGGAAGCTTGGCAACCCCTTTCAATGATAGTGATTCTCGTCAGTCTCTGCTTGGGGCTAATTCAATAGGACATAAACCACAGCGACAGAACATGGAACTGCATTATTGTGCCAAGTTTCAAAGAGCTAGCAGAAACAGTGTTTGATTTAGAGTTCCAACTACATGTATCCATATAGGAGAAAACAGAGTGAAACCGAAACATGAAAACGGTTACTGCAAAGGAACGGTTTAACCTAGAAGAACGAAATTTGGTGAGCCAAGTGGGATTGGTGTACTGATCATTACCTGCCAGTATCGTCATGATTGGGTGAAAAAATGTTTGCTGAGATTTCAGGAAACTCGTAGTTTTTTGGAAGCTTGGCAACCCCTTTCAATGAAAGTGATTCTCGTCAGTCTCTGCTTGGGGCTACTTCAATAGGACACAAACCGTAGCGATAGAACTTGGAACTACATTACTGTGCCAAGTTTCAAAGAGCTAGCAGAAACTGTGCTTGATTTAGAGTTCCAACTACATGTATCCATATAGGAGAAAACAGAGTGAAACCTAAACATGAAAACGGTTACTGCAAAGTAACGGTTTAAGCTAGAAGAACGAAATTTGGTGAGCCAAGTGGGATTGGTGTACTGATCATTACCTGCCAGTATCATCAAGATTGGGTGAAAAAATGTTTGCTGAGATTTCCGGAAACTCGTAGTTTTTTGGAAGCTTGGCAACCCCTTTCAATGAAAGTGATTCTCGTCAGTCTCTGCTTGGGGCTACTTCAATAGGACACAAACCATAGCGATAGAACTTGGAACTACATTATTGTGCCAACTTTCAAAGAGCTAGCACAAACCGTGTTTGATTTAGAGTTCCAACTACATGTATCCATATAGGAGAATACAGAGTGAAACCTAAACATGAAAACGTTTACTGAAAAGGAACGGTTTAAGCTAGAAGAACGAAATTTGGTGAGCCAAGTGGGATTGGTGTACTGATCATTACCTGAAAGTATCATCAAGATAGGGTGAAAAAATGTTTGCTGAGATTTCAGGAAACTCGTAGTGTTTTGGAAGCTTGGCAACGCCTTTCAATGAAAGTGATTCTCGTCAGTCTCTGCTTGGGGATACTTCTATTGGACACAAACCATAGCGATAGAACTTGGAACTACATTATTGTGCCAAGTTTCAAAGAGCTAGCACAAACCGTGTTTGATTTAGAGTTCAAACTACATGTATCTATATAGGAGAAAACAGAGTGAAACCTAAACATGAAAATGGTTACTGCAAAGGAACGCTTTAATGTAGCAGAACGAAATTTGGTGAGCCAAGTGGGACTGGTGTACTGGTCATTACCTGCCCGTATCATCAACATTGGGTGAAAAAATGTTTGCTGAGATTTCAAGAAACTCGTAGTTTTTTGGAAGCTTGGCAACCCCTTTCAATGAAAGTGATTCTCGTCAGTCTCTGCTTGTGGTTACTTCAATAGGACACCAACCATAGCGATAGAACTTTGAACTGCATTATTGTGCCAAGTTTCAAAGAGCTATCACAAACCGTGTTTGATTTAGAGTTCCAACTACATGTATCCACATAGGAGAAAACAGAGTGAAACCGAAACATGAAAACGGTTACTGCAAAGGAACGGTTTAAGCTAGAAGAACGAAATTTGGTGAGCTAAGTGGCACTGGTGTAGTGATCATTACCTGCAGGTATCATCAAGATTGGGTGAAAAAATGTTGCTGAGATTTCAAGAAACTCGTAGTTTTTTTTGGAAGGTTGGCAACCCCTTTCAATGATAGTGATTCTCGTCAGTCTCTGCTTGGGGCTAATTCAATAGGACACAAACCACAGCGATAGAACATGGAACTGCATTATTGTGCCAAGTTTCAAAGAGCTAGCAGAAACAGTGTTTGATTTAGAGTTCCAATTACATGTATCCATATAGGAGAAAACAGAGTGAAACCGAAACATGAAAACGGTTACTGCAAAGGAACGGTTTAACCTAGAAGAACGAAATTTGGTGAGCCAAGTGGGATTGGTGTACTGATCATTACCTGCCAGTATCATCATGATTGGGTGAAAAAATGTTTGCTGAGATTTCAGGAAACTCGTAGGTTTTTGGACGCTTGGCAACCCCTTTCAATGAAAGTGATTCTCGTCAGTCTCTGCTTAGGGCTACTTCAATAGGACACAAACCATAGCTATAGAACTTGGAACTACATTATTGTGCCAAGTTTCAAAGAGCTATCACAAACCGTGTTTGATTTAGAATTCCAACTACATGTATCCATATAGGAGAAAACAGAGTGAAACCGAAACATGAAAACGGTTACTGCAAAGGAACGGTTTAAGCTAGAAGAACGAAAATTGGTGAGCTAAGTGGGACTGGTGTACTGATCATTACCTGTAGGTATCATCAATATTGGGTGAAAAAATGTTTGCTGAGATTTCAAGAAACTCGTAGTTTTTTTGGAAGCTTGGCAACCCTTTCAATGAAAGTGATTCTCGTCAGTCTCTGCTTGGGGCTACTTCAATAGGCCACAAACCATAGCGATAGAACTTGGAACTGCATTATTGTGCCAACTTTCAAAGAGCTAGCACAAACCGTGTTTGATTTAGAGTTCCAACTACATGTATCCATATAGGAGAAAACAGAGTGAAACCAGAAACATGAAAACGGTTACTGCAAAGGAACGGTTTAACCTAGAAGAACGAAATTTGGTGAGCTAAGTGGGACTGGTGTACTGATCATTACCTGCAGGTATCATCAAGATTGGGTGAAAAAATGTTTGCTGAGATTTCCAAGAAACTCGTAGTTTTTTTTGGAAGCTTGGCAACCCCTTTCAAATGAAAGTGATTCTCGTCAGTCTCTGCTTGGTGCTACTTCAATAGGACACAAACCATAGCGATAGAACTTGGAACTACATAATTGTGTCAAGTTTCAAAGAGCTAGCTAAACCGTGTTTGATTTAGAGTTCCAACTACATGTATCCATATAGGAGAAAACAGAGTGAAACCGAAACATGAAAACGGTTACTGCAAGGAACGGTTTAAGCTAGAAGAACGAAATTTGGTGAGCTAAGTGGGACTGGTGTACTGATCATTACCTGCAGGTATCATCAAGATTGTGTGAAAAATGATTGCTGAGATTTCAAGAAACTCGTAGTTTTTTGGAAGCTTGGCAACCCCTTTCAATGAAAGTGATTCTCGTCAGTCTCTGCTTGGTGCTACTTCAATAGGACCCAAACCGTAGCGATAGAACTTGGAACTACATTCCTGTGCCAAGTTTCAAAGAGCTAGCAGAAACCGTGTTTGATTTAGAGTTCCAACTACATGTATCCATATAGGAGAAAACAGAGTGAAACCTAAACATGAAAACGGTTACTGCAAAGGAACGGTTTAAGCTAGAAGAACGAAATTTGGTGAGCCAAGTGGGATTGGTGTACTGATCATTACCTGAAAGTATCATCAAGATAGGGTGAAAAAATGTTTGCTGAGATTTCAGGAAACTCGTAGTGTTTTGGAAGCTTGGCAACGCCTTTCAATGAAAAGTGATTCTCGTCAGTCTCTGCTTGGGGATACTTCAATTGGATACAAACCATAGCGATAGAACTTGGAACTACATTATTGTGTCAAGTTTCAAAGAGCTAGCACAAACCGTGTTTGATTTAGAGTTCAAACTACATGTATCAATATAGGAGAAAACAGAGTGAAATCTAAACAGGAAAATGGTTACTGCAAAGGAACGCTTTAATGTAGCAGAACGAAAATTTGATGAGCCAAGTGGGACTGGTGTACTGGTCATTTACCTGCCAGTATCATCAAGATTGGGTGAAAAATGTTTGCTGAGATTTCAGGAAACTCGTAGTTTTTTGGAAGCTTGGCAACCCCTTTCAATGAAAGTGATTCTCGTCAGTCTCTGCTTGGGGCTACTTCAATAGGACACAAACCATATCGATAGAACTTGGAAGTGCATTATTGTGCAAACTTTCAAAGAGCTAGCACAAACCGTGTTTGATTTAGAGTTCCAACTACATGTATCCATATAGGAGAAAACAGAGTGAAACCTAAACATGAAAACGGTTACTTGAAAGGAACGGTTTAAGCTAGAAGAACGAAATTTGGTGAGCTAAGTGGGACTGGTGTACTGATCATTACCTGCAGGTATCATCAAGATTGGTGAAAAAATGTTTGCTGAGATTTCAAGAAACTCGTAGTTTTTTTTGGAAGCTTGGCAACCCCTTTCAATGAAAGTGATTCTCGTCAGTCTCTGCTTGGTGCTACTTCAATAGGACACAAACCATAGCGATAGAACTTGGAACTACATAATTGTGCCAAGTTTCAAAGAGCTAGCACAAACCGTGTTTGATTTAGAGTTCCAACTACATGTATCCATATAGGAGAAAACAGAGTGAAAAATAAACATGAAAACGGTTTCTGCAAAGGAAAGGTTTAAGCTAGAAGAACAAAATTTGGTGAGCTAAGTGGGATTGGTGTACTTATCATTACCTGCAGGTATCATCAAGATTGGGTGAAAAAAATGTTTGCTGAGATTTCCGGAAACTCGTAGTTTTTTGGAAGCTTGGCAACCCCTTTCAATGAAAGTGATTCTCGTCAGTCTCTGCTTGGGGCTACTTCAATAGGCCACAAACCATAGCGATAGAACTTGGAACTGCATTATTGTGCCAACTTTCAAAGAGCTAGCACAAACCGTGTTTGATTTAGAGTTTCCAACTACATGTATCCATATAGGAGAAAACAGAGTGAAACCGAAACATGAAAACGGTTACTCCAAAGGAACGGTTTAAGCTAGAAGAACGAAATTTGGTGAGCTAAGTGGGACTGGTGTACTGATCATTACCTGCAGGTATCATCAAGATTGGGTGAAAAAATGTTTGCTGAGATTTCAGGAAACTCGTAGTTTTTTTGGAAGCTTGGCAAACCCTTTCAATGAAAGTGATTCTCGTCAGTCTCTGCTTGGTGCTACTTCAATAGGACACAAACCATAGCGATAGAACTTGAACTACATAATTGTGTCAAGTTTCAAAGAGCTAGCTAAACCGTGTTTGATTTAGAGTTCCATCTACATGTATCCATATAGGAGAAAACAGAGTGAAACCTAAACATGAAAACGGTTACTGCAAAGGAACGGTTTAACCTAGAAGAACGAAATTTGGTGATCCAAGTGGGATTGGTGTACTGATCATTACCTGCCAGTATCATCAAGATTGGGTGAAAAAATGTTTGCTGAGATTTCAGGAAACTCGTAGTTTTTTGGAAGCTTGGCAACCCCTTTCAATGAAAGTGATTCTCGTCAGTCTCTGCTTGGGCTACTTCAATAGGACACAAACCATAGCGATAGAACTTGGAACTACATTATTGTGCCAAGTTTCAAAGAGCTAGCACAACCGTGTTTGATTTAGAGTTCCAACTACATGTATCCATATAGGAGAAAACAGAGTGAAAAATAAACATGAAAATGGTTTCTGCAAAGGAACGGTTTAAGCTAGAAGAACAAAATTTGGTGAGCTAAGTGGGACTGGTTGTACTGATCATTACCTGCAGGTATCATCAAGATTGGGTGAAAAAATGTTTGCTGAGATTTCAGGAAACTCGTAGTTTTTTGGAAGCTTGGCAACCCCTTTCAATGAAAGTGATTCTCGTCAGTCTCTGCTTGGGGCTACTTCAATAGGACACAAACCATAGCGATAGAACTTGGAACTGCATTATTGTGCCAACTTTCAAAGAGCTAGCACAAACCGTGTTTGATTTAGAGTTCCAACTACATGTATCCATATAGGAGAAAACAGAGTGAAACCAAAACATGAAAACGGTTACTGCAAAGGAACGGTTTAAGCTAGAAGAACGAAATTTGGTGAGCTAAGTGGGACTGGTGTACTGATCATTACCTGCAGGTATCATCAAGATTGGGTGAAAAAATGTTTGCTGAGATTTCCCGAAACTCGTAATTTTTTGGAAGCTTGGCAACCCCTTTCAATGAAAGTGATTCTCGTCAGTCTCTGCTTGGTGCTACTTCAATAAGACACAAACCATAGCGATAGAACTTGGAACTACATTATTGTGCCAACTTTCAAAGAGCTAGCACACACCGTGTTTGATTTAGAGTTCCAACTACATGTATCCATATAGGAGAAAACAGAGTGAAACCTAAACATGTTAGAGTTCCAACTACATGTATCCATATAGGAGAAAACAGAGTGAAACCTAAACATGAAAATGGTTACTGCAAAGGAACGCTTTAATGTAGCAGAACGAAATTTGGTGAGCCAAGTGGGACTGGTGTACTGGTCATTACCTGCCAGTATCATCAAGATTGGGTGAAAAAATGTTTGCTGAGGTTTCAAGAAACTCGTAGTTTTTTGGAAGCGTGGCAACCCCTTTCAATGAAAGTGATTCTCGTCAGTCTCTGCTTGGGGCTACATCAATAGGACACAAACCATAGCGATAGAACTTGGAACTGCATTATTGTGCCAAGTTTCAAAGAGCTAGCACAAACCGTGTTTGATTTAGAGTTCCAACTACATGTATCCATATAGGAGAAAACAGAGTGAAACCGAAACATGAAAACGTTTACTGCAAAGGAACGGTTTAAGCTAGAAGAACGAAATTTGGTGACCTAAGTGGGACTGGTGTACTGATCATTACCTGCAGGTATCATCAAGATTGTGTGAAAAAATGTTTGCTGAGATTTCAAGAAACTCGTAGTTTTTTGGAAGCTTGGCAACCCCTTTCAATGAAAGTGATTCTCGTCAGTCTCTGCTTGGGGCTACTTCAATAGGACCCAAACCGTAGCGATAGAACTTGGAACTACATTACTGTGCCAAGTTTCAAAGAGCTAGCACAAACCGTGTTTGATTTAGAGTTCCAACTACATGTATCCATATAGGAGAAAACAGAGTGAAAAATAAACATGAAAACCGTTTCTGCAAAGGAACCGTTTAACGTAGAAGAATGAAATTTGGTGAGATAAGTGGGATTGGTGTTCTGATCATTACATGCCAGTATCATCAAGATTGGGTGAAAATATGTTTGCTGAGATTTCCGGAAACTCGTAGTTTTTCGAAAGCTTGGCAACCCCTTTCACTGAAAATGATTCTCGTCAGTCTCTGCTTGAGGCTACTTCAATAGGACACAAACCATAGCGATATAACTTGGAACTACATGATTGTGTCAACTTTCAAAGAGCTAGCACAAACCGTGTTTGATTTAGAGTTCCAACTACATGTATCCATATAGGAGAAAACAGAGTGAAACCGAAACATGAAAACGGTTACTGCAAAGGAACGTTTAAGCAAGAAGTACGAAATTTGGTGAGCTATGTGGGACTGGTGTACTGATCATTACCTGCAGGTATCATCAAGATTGGGTGAAAAAATGTTTGCTGAGATTTCCGGAAACTCGTAGTTTTTTGGAAGCTTGGCAACCCCTTTCAATGAAAGTGATTCTCGTAAGTCTCTGCTTGGTGCTACTTCAATAGGACACAAACCATAGCGATAGAACTTGGAACTACATTATTGTGCCAACTTTCAAAGAGCTAGCACAAGCCGTGTTTGAGTTAGAGTTCCAACTACATGTATCCATATAGGAGAAAACAGAGTGAAACCTAAACATGAAAATGGTTACTGCAAAGGAACGCTTTAATGTAGCAGAACGAAATTTGGTGAGCCAAGTGGGACTGGTGTACTGGTCATTACTTGCCAGTATCATCAACATTGGGTGAAAAAATGTTTGCTGAGATTTCAAGAAACTCGTAGTTTTTGGAAGCGTGGCAACCCCTTTCAATGAAAGTGATTCTCGTCAGTCTCTGCTTGGGGCTACATCAATAGGACACAAACCATAGCGATAGAACTTGGAACTGCATTATTGTGCCAAGTTTCAAAGAGCTAGCACAAACCGTGTTTGATTTAGAGTTCCAACTACATGTATCCATATAGGAGAAAACAGAGTGAAACCTAAACATGAAAACGGTTTTTGCAAAGGAACCGTTTAACGTAGAAGAATGAAATTTGGTGAGATAAGTGGGATTGGTGTACTGATCATTACCTGCCAGTATCATCAAGATTGGGTGAAAAAATGTTTGCTGAGATTTCAAGAAACTCGTAGTTTTTTGGAAGCTTGGCAACCCCTTTCAATGAAAGTGATTCTCGTCAGTCTCTGCTTGGGGCTACTTCAATAGGACACAAACCATAGCGATAGAACTTTGAACTGCATTATTGTGCCAAGTTTCAAAGAGCTAGCACAAACCGTGTTTGATTTAGAGTTCCAACTACATGTATCCATATAGGAGAAAACAGAGTGAAACCGAAACATGAAAACGGTTACTGCAAAGGAACGGTTTAAGCTAGAAGAACGAAATTTGGTGAGCTAAGTGGCACTGGTGTAGTGATCATTACCTGCAGGTATCATCAAGATTGGGTGAAAAAATGTTTGCTGAGATTTCAAGAAACTCGTAGTTTTTTTTGGAAGCTTGGCAACCCCTTTCAATGATAGTGATTCTCGTCAGTCTCTGCTTGGGGCTAATTCAATAGGACACAAACCACAGCGATAGAACATGGAACTGCATTATTGTGCCCAGTTTCAAAGAGCTAGCAGAAACAGTGTTTGATTTAGAGTTCCAACTACATGTATCCATATAGGAGAAAACAGAGTGAAAAATAAACATGAAAACGGTTACTGCAAAGGAACGGTTTAACCTAGAAGAACGAAATTTGGTGAGCCAAGTGGGATTGGTGTACTGATCATTACCTGCCAGTATCATCATGATTGGGTGAAAAAATGTTTGCTGAGATTTCAGGAAACTCGTAGGTTTTTGGAAGCTTGGCAACCCCTTTCAATGAAAGTGATTCTCGTCAGTCTCTGCTTAGGGCTACTTCAATAGGACACAAACCATAGCTATAGAACTTGGAACTACATTATTGTGCCAAGTTTCAAAGAGCTATCACAAACCGTGTTTGATTTAGAGTTCCAAATACATGTATCCATATAGGAGAAAACAGAGTGAAACCGAAACATGAAAACGGTTACTGCAAAGGAACGGTTTAAGCTAGAAGAACGAAATTTGGTGAGCTAAGTGGGACTGGTGTACTGTTCATTACCTGCACGTATCATCAAGATTGGGTGAAAAATGTTTGCTGAGATTTCAAGAAACTCGTAGTTTTTTTGGAAGCTTGGCAACCCCTTTCAATGAAAGTGATTCTCGTCAGTCTCTGCTTGGTGCTACTTCAATAGGACACAAACCATAGCGATAGAACTTGGAACTACATAATTGTGTCAAGTTTCAAAGAGCTAGCTAAACCGTGTTTGATTTAGAGTTCCATCTACATGTATCCATATAGGAGAAAACAGAGTGAAACCTAACATGAAAACGGTTACTGCAAAGGAACGGTTTAACCTAGAAGAACGAAATTTGGTGATCCAAGTGGGATTGGTGTACTGATCATTACCTGCCAGTATCATCAAGATTGGGTGAAAAAATGTTTGCTGAGATTTCAGGAAACTCGTAGTTTTTGGAAGCTTGGCAACCCCTTTCAATGAAAGTGATTCTCGTCAGTCTCTGCTTGGGGCTACTTCAATAGGACACAAACCATAGCGATAGAACTTGGAACTGCATTATTGTGCCAAGTTTCAAAGAGCTAGCACAAACCGTGTTTGATTTAGAGTTCCAACTACATGTATCCATATAGGAGAAAACAGAGTGAAAAATAAACATGAAAACGGTTTCTGCAAAGGAACGGTTTAAGCTAGAAGAACAAAATTTGGTGAGCTAAGTGGGACTGGTGTACTGATCATTACCTGCAGGTATCATCAAGATTGTGTGAAAAATGTTTGCTGAGATTTCCAGAAACTCGTAGTTTTTTGGAAGCTTGGCAACCCCTTTCAATGAAAGTGATTCTCGTCAGTCTCTGCTTGGGGCTACTTCAATAGGACCCAAACCGTAGCGATAGAACGTGGAACTACATTACTGTGCCAAGTTTCAAAGAGCTAGCACAAACCGTGTTTGATTTAGAGTTCCAACTACATGTATCCATATAGGAGAAAACAGAGTGAAACCTAAACATGAAAACGGTTACTGCAAAGGAACGGTTTAAGCTAGAAGAACGAATTTGGTGAGCCAAGTGTGATTGGTGTACTGATCATTACCTGAAAGTATCATCAAGATAGGGTGAAAAAATGTTTGCTGAGATTTCAGGAAACTCGTAGTGTTTTGGAAGCTTGGCAACCCCTTTCAATGAAAGTGATTCTCGTCAGTCTCTGCTTGGGGATACTTCAATTGGATACAAACCATAGCGATAGAACTTGGAACTACATTATTGTGCCAAGTTTCAAAGAGCTAGCACAAACCGTGTTTGATTTAGAGTTCCAACTACATGTATCCATATAGGAGAAAACAGAGTGAAACCTAAACATGAAAATGGTTACTGCAAAGGAACGCTTTAATGTAGCAGAACGAAATTTGGTGAGCCAAGTGGGACTGGTGTACTGGTCATTACCTGCCAGTATCATCAACATTGGGTGAAAAAATGTTTGCTGAGATTTCAGGAAACTCGTAGTTTTCTGGAAGCTTGGCAACCCCTTTCAATGAAAGTGATTATCGTCAGTCTCTGCTTGGGGCTACTTCAATAGGACACAAACATAGCGATAGAACTTGGAAGTGCATTATTGTGCCACCTTTCAAAGAGCTAGCACAAACCGTGTTTGATTTAGAGTTCCAACTACATGTATCCATATAGGAGAAAACAGAGTGAAACCGAAACATGAAAACGGTTACTGCAAAGAACGGTTTAAGCTAGAAGAACGAAATTTGGTGAGCTAAGTGGGACTGGTGTACTGATCATTACCTGCAGGTATCATCAAGATTGGGTGAAAAAATGTTTGCTGAGATTTCAAGAAACTCGTAGTTTTTTGGAAGCTTGGCAACCCCTTTCAATGAAAGTGATTCTCGTCAGTCTCTGCTTGGTGCTACTTCAATAGGACACAAACCATAGCGATAGAACTTGGAACTACATAATTGTGTCAAGTTTCAAAGAGCTAGCTAAACCGTGTTTGATTTAGAGTTCCATCTACATGTATCCATATAGGAGAAAACAGAGTGAAACCTAAACATGAAAACGGTTACTGCAAAGGAACGGTTTAACCTAGAAGAACGAAATTTGGTGATCCAAGTGGGATTGGTGTACTGATCATTACCTGCCAGTATCATCAAGATTGGGTGAAAAAATCTTTGCTGAGATTTCAGGAAACTCGTAGTTTTTTGGAAGCTTGGCAACCCCTTTCAATGAAAGTGATTCTCGTCAGTCTCTGCTTGGGGCTACTTCAATAGGACACAAACCTTAGCGATAGAACTTGGAACTGCATTATTGTGCCAAGTTTCAAAGAGCTAGCACAATCCGTGTTTGATTTAGAGTTCCAACTACATGTATCCATATAGGAGAAAACAGAGTGAAAAATAAACATGAAAACGGTTTCTGCAAAGGAAAGGTTTAAGCTAGAAGAACAAAATTTGGTGATCCAAGTGGGATTGGTGTACTGATCATTACCTGCAGGTATCATCAAGATTGGGTGAAAAAATGTTTGCTGAGATTTCCGGAAACTCGTAGTTTTTTGGAAGCTTGGCAACCCCTTTCAATGAAAGTGATTCTCGTCAGTCTCTGCTTGGGGCTACTTCAATAGGCCACAAACCATAGCGATAGAACTTGGAACTGCATTATTGTGCCAACTTTCAAAGAGCTAGCACAAACCGTGTTTGATTTAGAGTTCCAACTACAATGTATCCATATAGGAGAAAACAGAGTGAAACCGAAACATGAAAACGGTTACTGCAAAGGAACGGTTTAAGCTAGAAGAACGAAATTTGGTGAGCTAAGTGGGACTGGTGTACTGATCATTACCTGCAGGTATCATCAAGATTGGGTGAAAAAATGTTTGCTTAGATTTCCGGAAACTCGTAGTTTTTTTGGAAGCTTGGCAACCCCTTTCAATGAAAGTGATTCTCGTCAGTCTCTGCTTGGTGCTACTTCAATAGGACACAAACCATAGCGATAGAACTTGGAACTACATTATTGTGCCAACTTTCAAATAGCTAGCACAAACCGTGTTTGATTTAGAGTTCCAACTACATGTATCCATATAGGAGAAAACAGAGTGAAACCTAAACATGAAAATGGTTACTGCAAAGGAACGCTTTAATGTAGCAGAACGAAATTTGGTGAGCCAAGTGGGACTGGTGTACTGGTCATTACCTGCCAGTATCATCAAGATTGGGTGAAAAAATGTTTGCTGAGATTTCAAGAAACTCGTAGTTTTTTGGAAGCGAGGCAACCCCTTCAATGAAAGTGATTCTCGTCAGTCTCTGCTTGGGGCTACATCAATAGGACACAAACCATAGCGATAGAACTTGGAACTGCATTATTGTGCCAAGTTCAAAGAGCTAGCACAAACCGTGTTTGATTTAGAGTTCCAACTACATGTATCCATATAGGAGAAAACAGAGTGAAACCTAAACATGAAAACGGTTTTCTGCAAAGGAACCTTTTAACGTAGAAGAATGAAATTTGGTGAGATAAGTGGGATTGGTGTACTGATCATTACCTGCCAGTACCATCAAGATTGGGTGAAAAAATGTTTGCTGAGATTTCAGGAAACTCGTAGTTTTTTGGAAGCTTGGCAACCCCTTTCAATGAAAGTGATTCTCGTCAGTCTCTGCTTGGGGCTAGTTCAATAGGACACAAACCATAGCGATAGAACTTGGAAACTGCATTATTGTGCCAACTTTCAAAGAGCTAGCACAAACCGTGTTTGATTTAGAGTTCCAACTACATGTATCCATATAGGAGAAAATAGAGTAAAAAATAAACATGAAAATGGTTTCTGCAAAGGAACGGTTTAAGCTAGAAGAACAAAATTTGGTGAGCTAAGTGGGAATGGTTTACTGATCATTACCTGCAGGTATCATCAAGATTGGGTGAAAAAATGTTTGCTGAGATTTCAAGAAACTCGTAGTTTTTTGGAAGCTTGGCAACCCCTTTCAATGAAAGTGATTCTCGTCAGTCTCTGCTTGGGGCTACTTCAATAGGACACAAACCATAGCGATAGAACTTGGAACTGCATTATTGTGCCAACTTTCAAAGAGCTAGCACAAACCGTGTTTGATTTAGAGTTCCAACTACATGTATCCATATAGGAGAAAACAGAGTGAAACCTAAACATGAAACGGTTTCTGCAAAGGAACCGTTTAACGTAGAAGAATGAAATTTGGTGAAATAAGTGGGATTGGTGTTCTGATCATTACATGCCAGTATCATCAAGATTGGGTGAAAATATGTTTGATGAGATTTCCGAAAACTCGTAGTTTTTTCGAAAGCTTGGCAACCCCTTTCACTGAAAGTGATTCTCGTCAGTCTCTGCTTGGTGCTACTTCAATAGGACACAAACCACAGCGATAGAACATGGAACTGCATTATTGTGCCCAGTTTCAAAGAGCTAGCAGAAACAGTGTTTGATTTAGAGTTCCAACTACATGTATCCATATAGGAGAAAACAGAGTGAAAAATAAACATGAAACGGTTACTGCAAAGGAACGGTTTAACCTAGAAGAACGAAATTTGGTGAGCCAAGTGGGATTGGTGTACTGATCATTACCTGCCAGTATCATCATGATTGGGTGAAAAAATGTTTGCTGAGATTTCAGGAAACTCGTAGGTTTTTGGAAGCTTGGCAACCCCTTTCAATGAAAGTGATTCTCGTCAGTCTCTGCTTAGGGCTACTTCAATAGGACACAAACCATAGCTATAGAACTTGGAACTACATTATTGTGCCAAGTTTCAAAGAGCTATCACAAACCGTGTTTGATTTAGAGTTCCAAATACATGTATCCATATAGGAGAAAACAGAGTGAAACCGAAACATGAAAACGGTTACTGCAAAGGAACGGTTTAAGCTAGAAGAACGAAATTTGGTGAGCTAAGTGGGACTGGTGTACTGATCATTACCTGCACGTATCATCAAGATTGGGTGAAAAAAATGTTTGCTGAGATTTTCAAGAAACTCGTAGTTTTTTTGGAAGCTTGGCAACCCCTTTCAATGAAAGTGATTCTCGTCAGTCTCTGCTTGGTGCTACTTCAATAGGACACAAACCATAGCGATAGAACTTGGAACTACATAATTGTGTCAAGTTTCAAAGAGCTAGCTAAACCGTGTTTGATTTAGAGTTCCATCTACATGTATCCATATAGGAGAAACAGAGTGAAACCTAAACATGAAAACGGTTACTGCAAAGGAACGGTTTAACCTAGAAGAACGAAATTTGGTGATCCAAGTGGGATTGGTGTACTGATCATTACCTGCCAGTATCATCAAGATTGGGTGAAAAAATGTTTGCTGAGATTTCAGGAAACTCGTAGTTTTTTGGAAGCTTGGCAACCCCTTTCAATGAAAGTGATTCTCGTCAGTCTCTGCTTGGGGCTACTTCAATAGGACACAAACCATAGCGATAGAACTTGGAACTGCATTATTGTGCCAAGTTTCAAAGAGCTAGCACAAACCGTGTTTGATTTAGAGTTCCAACTACATGTATCCATATAGGAGAAAACAGAGTGAAAAATAAACATGAAAACGGTTTCTGCAAAGGAACGGTTTAAGCTAGAAGAACAAAATTTGGTGAGCTAAGTGGGACTGGTGTACTGATCATTACCTGCAGGTATCATCAAGATTGTGTGAAAAAATGTTTGCTGAGATTTCCAGAAACTCGTAGTTTTTGGAAGCTTGGCAACCCCTTTCAATGAAAGTGATTCTCGTCAGTCTCTGCTTGGGGCTACTTCAATAGGACCCAAACCGTAGCGATAGAACGTGGAACTACATTACTGTGCCAAGTTTCAAAGAGCTAGCACAAACCGTGTTTGATTTAGAGTTCCAACTACATGTATCCATATAGAGAAAACAGAGTGAAACCTAAACATGAAAACGGTTACTGCAAAGGAACGGTTTAAGCTAGAAGAACGAAATTTGGTGAGCCAAGTGTGATTGGTGTACTGATCATTACCTGAAAGTATCATCAAGATAGGGTGAAAAAATGTTTGCTGAGATTTCAGGAAACTCGTAGTGTTTTGGAAGCTTGGCAACCCCTTTCAATGAAAGTGATTCTCGTCAGTCTCTGCTTGGGGATACTTTCAATTGGATACAAACCATAGCGATAGAACTTGGAACTACATTATTGTGCCAAGTTTCAAAGAGCTAGCACAAACCGTGTTTGATTTAGAGTTCCAACTACATGTATCCATATAGGAGAAAACAGAGTGAAACCTAAACATGAAAATGGTTACTGCAAAGGAACGCTTTAATGTAGCAGAACGAAATTTGGTGAGCCAAGTGGGACTGGTGTACTGGTCATTACCTGCCAGTATCATCAACATTGGGTGAAAAAATGTTTGCTGAGATTTCAGGAAACTCGTAGTTTTCTGGAAGCTTGGCAACCCCTTTCAATGAAAGTGATTATCGTCAGTCTCTGCTTGGGCTACTTCAATAGGACACAAACCATAGCGATAGAACTTGGAAGTGCATTATTGTGCCACCTTTCAAAGAGCTAGCACAAACCGTGTTTGATTTAGAGTTCCAACTACATGTATCCATATAGGAGAAACAGAGTGAAACCGAAACATGAAAACGGTTACTGCAAAGGAACGGTTTAAGCTAGAAGAACGAAATTTGGTGAGCTAAGTGGGACTGGTGTACTGATCATTACCTGCAGGTATCATCAAGATTGGGTGAAAAAATGTTTGCTGAGATTTCAAGAAACTCGTAGTTTTTTTGGAAGCTTGGCAACCCTTTCAATGAAAGTGATTCTCGTCAGTCTCTGCTTGGGGCTACTTCAATAGGACACAAACCATAGCGATAGAACTTGGAAGTGCATTATTGTGCCACCTTTCAAAGAGCTAGCACAAACCGTGTTTGATTTAGAGTTCCAACTACATGTATCCATATAGGAGAAAACAGAGTGAAAAATAAACATGAAAACGGTTTCTGCAAAGGAAAGGTTTAAGCTAGAAGAACAAAATTTGGTGATCCAAGTGGGATTGGTGTACTGATCATTACCTGCAGGTATCATCAAGATTGGGTGAAAAAATGTTTGCTGAGATTTCCGGAACTCGTAGTTTTTTGGAAGCTTGGCAACCCCTTTCAATGAAAGTGATTCTCGTCAGTCTCTGCTTGGGGCTACTTCAATAGGCCACAAACCATAGCGATAGAACTTGGAACTGCATTATTGTGCCAACTTTCAAAGAGCTAGCACAAACCGTGTTTGATTTAGAGTTCCAACTACATGTATCCATATAGGAGAAAACAGAGTGAAACCGAAACATGAAAACGGTTACTGCAAAGGAACGGTTTAAGCTAGAAGAACGAAATTTGGTGAGCTAAGTGGGACTGGTGTACTGATCATTACCTGCAGGTATCATCAAGATTGGTGAAAAAATGTTTGCTTAGATTTCCGGAAACTCGTAGTTTTTGGAAGCTGGCAACCCCTTTCAATGAAAGTGATTCTCGTCAGTCTCTGCTTGGTGCTACTTCAATAGGACACAAACCATAGCGATAGAACTTGGAACTACATTATTGTGCCAACTTTCAAATAGCTAGCACAAACCGTGTTTGATTTAGAGTTCCAACTACATGTATCCATATAGGAGAAAACAGAGTGAAACCTAAACATGAAAATGGTTACTGCAAAGGAACGCTTTAATGTAGCAGAACGAAATTTGGTGAGCCAAGTGGGACTGGTGTACTGGTCATTACCTGCCAGTATCATCAAGATTGGGTGAAAAAATGTTTGCTGAGATTTCAAGAAACTCGTAGTTTTTTGGAAGCGAGGCAACCCCTTTCAATGAAAGTGATTCTCGTCAGTCTCTGCTTGGGGCTACATCAATAGGACACAAACCATAGCGATAGAACTTGGAACTGCATTATTGTGCCAAGTTTCAAAGAGCTAGCACAAACCGTGTTTGATTTAGAGTTCCAACTACATGTATCCATATAGGAGAAAACAGAGTGAAACCTAAACATGAAAACGGTTTCTGCAAAGGAACCTTTTACGTAGAAGAATGAAATTTGGTGAGATAAGTGGGATTGGTGTACTGATCATTACCTGCCAGTACCATCAAGATTGGGTGAAAAATGTTTGCTGAGATTTCAGGAACTCGTAGTTTTTTGGAAGCTTGGCAACCCCTTTCAATGAAAGTGATTTCTCGTCAGTCTCTGCTTGGGGCTAGTTCAATAGGACACAAACCATAGCGATAGAACTTGGAACTGCATTATTGTGCCAACTTTCAAAGAGCTAGCACAAACCGTGTTTGATTTAGAGTTCCAACTACATGTATCCATATAGGAGAAAATAGAGTAAAAAATAAACATGAAAATGTTTCTGCAAAGGAACGGTTTAAGCTAGAAGAACAAAATTTGGTGAGCTAAGTGGGAATGGTTACTGATCATTACCTGCAGGTATCATCAAGATTGGGTGAAAAAATGTTTGCTGAGATTTCAGGAAACTCGTAGTTTTTTGGAAGCTTGGCAACCCCTTTCAATGAAAGTGATTCTCGTCAGTCTCTGCTTGGGGCTACTTCAATAGGACACAACCATAGCGATAGAACTTGGAACTGCATTATTGTGCCAACTTTCAAAGAGCTAGCACAAACCGTGTTTGATTTAGAGTTCCAACTACATGTATCCATATAGGAGAAAACAGAGTGAAACCTAAACATGAAACGGTTTCTGCAAAGGAACCGTTTAACGTAGAAGAATGAAATTTGGTGAAATAAGTGGGATTGGTGTTCTGATCATTACATGCCAGTATCATCAAGATTGGGTGAAAATATGTTTGATGAGATTTCCGAAAACTCGTAGTTTTTCGAAAGCTTGGCAACCCCTTTCACTGAAAGTGATTCTCGTCAGTCTCTGCTTGGTGCTACTTCAATAGGACACAAACCATAGCGATAGAACTTGGAACTACATTTTGTGCCAAGTTTCAAAGAGCTAGCACAAACCGTGTTTGATTTGGAGTTCCAACTACATGTATCCATATAGGAGAAAACAGAGTGAAACCTAAACATGAAAACGGTTACTTGAAAGGAACGGTTTAAGCTAGAAGAACGAAATTTGGTGAGCCAAGTGGGATTGGTGTACTGATCATTACCTGCCAGTATCATCAAGATTGGATGAAAAAATGTTGGCTGAGATTTCCGGAAACTCGTAGTTTTTTGGAAGCTTGGCAACCCCTTTCAATGAAAGTGATTCTCGTCAATCTCTGCTTGGGCTAGTTCAATAGGACACAAACCATAGCGATAGAACTTGGAACTGCATTATTGTGCCCAGTTTCAAAGAGCTAGCACAAACCGTGTTTGATTTAGAGTTCCAACTACATGTATCCATATAGGAGAAAACAGAGTGAAAAATAAACATGAAACCGTTTCTGCAAAGGACCGTTTAACGTAGAAGAATGAAATTTGGTGAGATAAGTGGGATTGGTGTTCTGATCATTACATGCCAGTATCATCAAGATTGGGTGAAAATATGTTTGCTGAGATTTCCGGAAACTCGTAGTTTTTCGAAAGCTTCGCAACCCCTTTCACTGAAAGTGATTCTCGTCAGTCTCTGCTTGGGCTAGTTCAATAGGACACAAACCATAGCGATAGAACTTGGAACTGCATTATTGTGCCAACTTTCAAAGAGCTAGCACAAACCGTGTTTGATTTAGAGTTCCAACTACATGTATCCATATAGGAGAAAATAGAGTAAAAATAAACATGAAAATGGTTCTGCAAAGGAACGGTTTAAGCTAGAAGAACGAAATTTGGTGAGCTAAGTGGGACTGGTGTACTGATCATTACCTGCAGGTATCATCAAGATTGTGTGAAAAATGTTTGCTGAGATTTCAAGAAACTCGTAGTTTTTTGGAAGCTTGGCAACCCTTTCAATGAAAGTGATTCTCGTCAGTCTCTGCTTGGGGCTACTTCAATAGGACACAACGTAAGCGATAGAACTTGGAACTACATTACTTTGCCAAGTTTCAAAGAGCTAGCACAAACCGTGTTTGATTTAGAGTTCCAACTACATGTATCCATATAGGAGAAAACAGAGTGAAAAATAAACATGAAAACGGTTTCTGCAAAGGAACGGTTTAAGCTAGAAGAACAAAATTTGGTGAGCTAAGTGGGATTGGTGTACTGATCATTACCTGCAGGTATCATCAAGATTGTATGAAAAAATGTTTGCTGAGATTTCCGGAAACTCGTAGTTTTTTGAAGCTTGGCAACCCTTTCAATGAAAGTGATTCTCGTCAGTCTCTGCTTGGGGCTACTTCAATAGGACACAAACCATAGCGATAGAACTTGGAACTGCATTATTGTGCCCACTTTCAAAGAGCTAGCACAAACCGTGTTTGATTTAGAGTTCCAACTACATGTATCCATATAGGAGAAAACAGAGTGAAACCGAAACATGAAAACGGTTACTGCAAAGGAACGGTTTAAGCTAGAAGAACGAAATTTGGTGAGCTAAGTGGACTGGTGTACTGATCATTACCTGCAGGTATCATCAAGATTGGGTGAAAAAATGTTTGCTGAGATTCAAGAAACTCGTAGTTTTTTGGAAGCTTGGCAACCCCTTTCAATGAAAGTGATTCTCGTCAGTCTCTGCTTGGGGCAACTTCAATAGGACACAAACCGTAGCGATAGAACTTGGAACTACATTACTGTGCCAAGTTTCAAAGAGCTAGCAGAAACCGAGTTTGATTTAGAGTTCCAACTACATGTATAAATATAGGAGAAAACAGAGTGAAACCAAAGGAACGGTTTAACCTAGAAGAACGAAATTTGGTGAGCCAAGTGGGATTGGTGTACTGATCATTACCTGCAAGTATCATCAAGATTGGGTGAAAAAATGTTTGCTGAGATTTCCGGAAACTCGTAGTTTTTTGGAAGCTTGGCAACCCCTTTCAATGAAAGTGATTCTCGTCAGTCTCTGCTTGGGCTACTTCAATAGGACACAAACCATAGCGATAGAACTTGGAACTACATTATTGTGTCAAGTTTCAAAGAGCTAGCTAAACCGTGTTTGATTTAGAGTTCCATCTACATGTATCCATATAGGAGAAAACAGAGTGAAACCTAAACATGAAAACGATTACTCCAAAGGAACGGTTTAAACTAGAAGAACGAAATTTGGTGATCCAAGTGGGATTGGTGTAGTGATCATTACCTGCCAGTATCAGCAAGATTGGATGAAAAAATGTTTGCTGAGATTTCAGGAAACTCGTAGTTTTTTGGAAGCTTGGCAACCCCTTTCAATGAAAGTGATTCTCGTCAGTCTCTGCTTGGTGCTACTTCAATAGGACACAAACCATAGCGATAGCACTTGGAACTGCATTATTGTGCCAAGTTTCAAAGAGCTAGCACAAACCGTGTTTGATTTAGAGTTCCAACTACATGTATCCATATAGGAGAAAACAGAGTGAAACCTAAACATGAAAACGGTTTCTGCAAAGGAACCGATTAACGTAGAAGAATGAAATTTGGTGAGATAAGTGGGATGGTGTTCTGATTATTACCTGCCAGTATCATCAAGATTGGGTGAAAAAATGTTTGCTGAGATTTCCGGAAACTCGTAGTTTTTCGAAAGCTTGGCAACCCCTTTCACTGAAAGTGATTCTCGTCAGTCTCTGCTTGGGGCTACTTCAATAGGACACAAACCATAGCGATATAACTTGGAACTACATTATTGTGCCTAGTTTCAAAGAGCTAGCACAAACCGTGTTTGATTTAGAGTTCCAACTGCATGTATCCATATAGGAGAAAACAGAGTGAAACCCAAACATGAAAAACTGTTACTGCAAAGGAACGGTTTAAGCTAGAAGAACGAAATTTGGTGAGCTAAGTGGGAATGGTGTACTGATCATTACCTGCAGGTATCATCAAGATTGGGTGAAAAACTGTTTGCTGAGATTTCAAGAAACTCGTAGATTTTTGGAAGCTTGGCAACCCCTTTCAATGAAAGTGATTCTCGTCAGTCTCTGCTTGGGGCGACTTCAATAGGACACAAACCGTAGCGATAGAACTTGGAACTACATTACTGTGCCAAGTTTCAAAGAGCTAGCAGAAACCGTGTTTGATTTAGAGTTCCAACTACATGTATCCATATAGGAGAAAACAGAGTGAAACCGAAACATGAAAACGGTTACTGCAAAGGAACGGTTTAACCTAGAAGAACGAAATTTGGTGATCCAAGTGGGATTGGTGTACTGATCATTACCTGCCAGTATCATCAAGATTGGGGTGAAAAAATGTTGCTGAGATTTCAGGAAACTCGTAGTTTTTTGGAAGCTTGGCAACCCCTTTCAATGAAAGTGATTCTCGTCAGTCTCTGCTTGGTGCTACTTCAATAGGACACAAACCATAGCGATAGAACTTGGAACTGCATTATTGTGCCAAGTTTCAAAGAGCTAGCACAAACCGTGTTTGATTTAGAGTTCCAACTACATGTATCCACATAGGAGAAAACAGAGTGAAACCTAAACATGAAAAAGGTTTCTGCAAAGGAACCGTTTAATGTAGAAGAATGAAATTTGGTGAGATAAGTGGGATTGGTGTTCTGATCATTACCTGCCAGTATCATCAAGATTGGGTGAAAAAATGTTTGCTGAGATTTCCGGAAACTCGTAGTTTTTCGAAAGCTTGGCAACCCCTTTCACTGAAAGTGATTCTCGTCAGTCTCTGATTGGGGCTACTTCAATAGGACACAAACCATAGCGATATAACTTGGAACTACATTATTGTGCCAAGTTTCAAAGAGCTAGCACAAACCGTGTTGATTTAGAGTTCCAACTGCATGAATCCATATAGGAGAAAACAGAGTGAAACCCAAACATGAAAACGGTTACTGCAAAGGAACGGTTTAAGCTAGAAGAACGAAATTTGGTGAGCTAAGTGGGACTGGTGTACTGATCATTACCTGCAGGTATCATCAAGTTTGGGTGAAAAAATGTTTGCTGAGATTTCAAGAAACTCGTAGTTTCTTGGAAGCTTGGCAACCCCTTTCAATGAAAGTGATTCTCGTCAGTCTCTGCTTGGGGCTACTTCAATAGGACACAAACCGTAGCGACAGAACTTGGAACTACATTATTGTGCCAAGTTTCAAAGAGCTATCACAAACCCTGTTTGATTTAGAGTTCCAACTACATGTATCCATATAGGAGAAAACAGAGTGAAACCGAAACATGAAAACGGTTACTGCAAAGGAACGGTTTAACCTAGAAGAACGAAATTTGGTGAGCTAAGTGGGACTGGTGTACTGATCATTACCTGCAGTTATCATCAAGATTGGGTGAAAAAATGTTTGCTGAGATTTCAAGAAACTTGTAGTTTTTTGAAAGCTTGGCAACCCCTTATAATGATAGTGATTCTCGTCAGTCTCTGCTTGGGGCTAATTCAATAGGACACAAACCATAGCGATAGAACATGGAACTGCATTATTGTGCCAAGTTTCAAAGAGCTAGCAGAAACCGTGTTTGATTTAGAGTTCCATCTACATGTATCCATATAGGAGAAAACAGAGTGAAACCGAAACATGAAAACGGTTACTGCAAAGGAACGGTTTAACCTAGAAGAACGAAAGTTGGTGAGCCAAGTGGGATTGGTGTACTGATCATTACCTGCAAGTATCATCAAGATTGGGTGAAAAAATGTTTGCTGAGATTTCCGGAAACTCGTAGTTTTTTGGAAGCTTGGCAACCCCTTTCAATGAAAGTGATTCTCGTCAGTCTCTGCTTGGTGCTACTTCAATAGGACACAAACCATAGCGATAGAACTTGGAACTACATTATTGTGTCAAGTTTCAAAGAGCTAGCACAAACCGTGTTTGATTTAGAGTTCCAACTACATGTATCCATATAGGAGAAAACAGAGTGAAACCTAAACATGAAAACGGTTACTGCAAAGGAACGGTTTAAGCTAGAAGAACGAAATTTGGTGATCCAAGTGGGATTTGTGTACTGATCATTACCTGCCAGTATCATCAAGATTGGGTGAAAAAATGTTTGCTGAGATTTCAGGAAACTCGTAGTTTTTTGGAAGCTTGGCAACCCCTTTCAATGAAAGTGATTCTCGTCAGTCTCTGCTTGGGGCTACTTCAATAGGACACAAACCATACCGATAGAACTTGGAACTGCATTATTGTGCCAAGTTTCAAAGAGCAAGCACAAACCGTGTTTGATTTAGAGTTCCAACTACATGTATCCATATAGGAGAAAACAGAGTGAAACCTAAACATGAAAACGGTTTCTGCAAAGGAACCGTTTAACGTAGAAGAATGAAATTTGGTGAGATAAGTGGGATTGGTGTTCTGATCATTACCTGCAAGTATCATCAAGATTGGGTGAAAAAATGTTTGCTGAGATTTCCGGAAACTCGTAGTATTTCGAAAGCTTGGCAACCCCTTTCACTGAAAGTGATTCTCGTCAGTCTCTGCTTGAGGCTACTTCAATAGGACACAAACCATAGCGATATAACTTGGAACTACATTATTGTGCCAACTTTCAAAGAGCTAGCACAAACCGTGTTTGATTTAGAGTTCCAACTACATGTATCCATATAGGAGAAAAGAGAGTGAAACCGAAACATGAAAACGGTTACTGCAAAGGAACGGTTTAAGCTAGAAGAACGAAACTTGGTGAGCTAAGTGGGACTGGTGTACTGATCATTACCTGCAGGTATCATCAAGATTGGGTGAAAAAATGTTTGCTGAGATTTCAAGAAACTCGTAAATTTTTGGAAGCTTGGCAACCCCTTTCAATGAAAGTGATTCTCGTCAGTCTCTGCTTGGGGCTCCTTCAATAGGACACAAACCATACCGATAGAACTTGGAACTACATTACTGTGCCAAGTTTCAAAGAGCTAGCACAAACCGTGTTTGATTTAGAGTTCCAACTACATGTATCCATATAGGAGAAAACAGAGTGAAACCTAAATATGAAAACGGTTTCTGAAAAGGAACCGTTTAACGTAGAAGAATGAAATTTGGTGTGATAAGTGGGATGGGTGTTCTGATCATTACCTGCCAGTATCATCAAGATTGGGTTGAAAAAATGTTTGCTGTGATTTCCGGAAACTCGTAGTTTTTCGAAAGCTTGGCAACCCCTTTCACTGAAAGTGATTCTCGTCAGTCTCTGCTTGGGGCTACTTCAATAGGACACAAACCGTAGCGATAAATTTTGGAACTAGATTACTGTGCCAAGTTTCAAAGAGCTAGCAGAAGCCGTGTTTTATTTAGAGTCCCAACTACATGTATCCATATAGGAGAAAACAGAGTGAAACCGAAACATGAAAACGGTTCCTGCAAAGGAACCGTTTAACCTAGAAGAACGAAATATGGTGAGCCAAGTTGGATTGGTGTACTGATCATGACCTGCCAGTATCATCAAGATTGGGTGAAAAAATGTTTGCTGAGAATCCGGTAACTCGTAGTTTTTCGAAAGCTTGGCAACCCCTTTCAATGAAAGTGATTTTCGTCAGTCTCTGCTTGGGGCTACTTCAATAGGACACAAACCATAGCGATAGAACTTGGAACTACATTATTGTGCCAAGTTTCAAAGAGCTAGCAAACACCGTGTTTGATTTAGAGTTGTGACTACATGTATCCATATAGGAGAAAAGAGAGTGAAACCTAAACATGAAAAAGGTTACTGCAAAGGAACGGTTTAACCTAGAAGAACGAAATTTGGTGAGCCAAGTGGGATTGGTGTACTTATCATTACCTGCCAGTATCATCAAGATTGGGTGAAAAAATGTTTGCTGAGATTTCAGGAAACTCGTAGTTTTTTGGAAGATTGGCAACCCCTTTCAATGAAAGGGATTCTCGTCAGTCTCTGCTTGGGGCTACTTCAATAGGACACAAACCATAGCGATAGAACTTGGAACTACATTATTGTGCCAAGTTTCAAAGAGCTAGCACAAACCGTGTTTGATTTAGAGTTCCAACTACATGTATCCATATAGGAGAAAACAGAGTGAAACCTAAAAATGAAAACAGTTACTGCAAAGGAACGGTTTAACCTAGAAGAAAGAAATTTGGTGAGCCAAGTGGGATTTGTGTACTGATCATTACCTGCCAGTATCATCAAGATTGGGTGAAAAAATGTTTGCTGAGATTTCAGGAAACTCGTAGTTTTTCGATAGCTTGTGGCAACCCCTTCCAATGAAAGTGATTCTCGGCAGTCTCTGCTTGGGGCTTCTTCAATAGGACACAAACCATAGCCATAGAACTTGGAACTACATTATTGTGAGGAGTTTCAAAAAGCTAGCACAAACCGTGTTTGATTTAGAGTTCCAACAACATGTATCCATATAGGAGAAAACAGAGTGAAACCTAAACATGAAAACGTTTACTGCAAAGGAACGGTTTAAGCTAGAAAAACGAAATTTGGTGAGCCAAGTGGGATTGGTGTACTGATCATTACCTTCCAGTATCATCAAGATTGGGTGAAAAAATGTTTGCTGAGATTTCAGGAAACTCGTAGTTTTTCAAAAGCTTGGCAACCCCTTTCAATGAAAGTGATTCTCGTCCGTCTCTGCTTGGGGCAACTTCAATAGGACACAAACCATAGCGATAGAACTTGGAACTACATTATTGTGCCAAGTTTCAAAGAGCTAGCAGAAACTGTGTTTGATTTAGAGTTCCAACTACATGTATCCATATAGGAGAAAACAGAGTGAAACCGAAACATGAAAACGGTTTCTGTAAAGGAACAGTTTAACCTAGAAGAACGAAATTTGGTGAGCCAAGTGGGACTGGTGTACTGATCATTACCTGCAAGTATCATCAAGATTGGGTGAAAAAATGTTTGCTGACATTTCAGGAAACACGTAGTTTTTGGGAAGCTTGGCAACCCCTTTCAATGAAAGTGATTCTCGTCAGTCTCTGCTTGGGGCTACTTCAATAGGACACAAACCATAGCGATAGAACTTGGAACTACATTATTGTGCCAACTATCAAAGAGCTATCACAAACCGTGTTTGATTTAGAGTTCCAACTACATGTATCCATATAGGAGAAAACAGAGTGAAACCTAAACATGAAAACGGTTTCCGCAAAGGAACCGTTTAACGTAGAAGAATGAAATTTGGTGAGATAAGTGGGATTGGTGTTCTGATCATTACCTGCCAGTATCATCAAGATTGGGTGAAAAAATATTTCCTGAGTTTTCCGGAAACTCGTAGTTTTTCGATAGCTTTGCAACCCCTTTCACTGAAAGTGATTCTCGTCAGTCTCTGCTTGGGGCTACTTCAATAGGACACAAACCATAGCGATAGAACTTGGAACTACATTATTGTGCCAACTTTCAAATAGCTAGCACAAACCGTGTTTGATTTAGAGTTCCAACTACATGTATCCATATAGGAGAAAACAGAGTGAAACCTAAACACGAAAATGGTTACTGCAAAGGAACGGTTTAAGCTAGAAGAACGAAATTTGGTGAGCCAAGTGGGATTGGTGTACTGATCATTACCTACCAGTATCATCAAGATTGGGTGAAAAAAAATATGCTCAGATTTCAAGAACCTCGTAGTTTTTTGGAAGCTTGGCAACCCCTTTCAATGAAAGTGATTCTCGTCAACCTCTGCTTGGGGCTACTTCAATAGGACACAAACCATAGCGATAGAACGTGGAAATACATTATTGTGCCAAGTTTCAAAGAGCTATCACAAACCGTGTTTGAATTAGAGTTCCAACTACATGCATCCATATAGGAGAAAACTGAGTGAAACCTAAACATGAAAACGGTTACTGCAAAGGAACGCTTTAATGTAGAAGAACGAAATTTGGTGAGCCAACTGGGACTGGTGTACTGATCATTACCTGCCAGTATCATCAAGATTCGGTGAAAAAATGTTTGCTGAGATTTCAGGAAACTCGTAGATTTTTGGAAGCTTGGCAACCCCTTTCAATGAAAGTGATTCTCGTCAGTCTCTGCTTGGGGCTACTTCAATAGGACACAAACCATAGCGATAGAACTTGGAACTGCATTATTGTGCCAAGTTTCAAAGTGCTAGCACAAACCGTGTTAGATTTAGAGTTCCAACTACATGTATCCATATAGGAGAAAACAGAGTGAAACCGAAACATGAAACCGGTTACTGCAAAGGAACGGTTTAAGCTAGAAGAAAGAAATTTGGTGAGCCAAGTGGGATTGGTGTACTGATCATTACCTGCCAGTATCATCAAGATTGGGTGAAAAAATGTTTGCTGATATTTCCGGAAACTCGTAGTTTTTTGGAAGCTTGGCAACCCCTTTCAATGAAAGTGATTCTCGTCAGTCTCTGCTTGGGGCTACTTCAATAGGACACAAACCATAGCGATAGAACTTGGAACTACATTACTGTGCCAAGTTTCAAAGAGCTAGCACAAACCGTGTTTGATTTATAGTTCCAACTACATGTATCCATATAGGAGAAAACAGAGTGAAACCTAAACATGAAAACGGTTACTGCAAAGGAACGGTTTAACCTAGAAGAACGAAATTTGGTGAGCCAAGTGGGATTGGTGTACTGATCATTACCTGCGAGTATCATCAAGATTGGGTGAAAAAATGTTTGCTGAGATTTCCGGAAACTCTTAGTTATTTGGAAGCTTGGCAACCCCTTTCAATGAAAGTGATTCTCGTGAGCCTCTGCTTGGGCTACTTCAATAGGACACAAACCATAGCGATAGAACTTGGAACTACATTATTGTGCCACGTTTCAAAGAGCTATCACAAACCGTGTTTGATTTAGAGTTCCAACTACATGTATCCATATAGGAGAAAACTGAGTGAAACCTAAACATGAAAACGGTTACTGCAAAGGAACGCTTTAATGTAGAAGAACGAAATTTGGTGAGCCAAGTGGGACTGGTGTACTGATCATTACCTGCCAGTATCATCAAGATTGGGTGAAAAAATGTTTGCTGAGATTACAAGAAACTCGTAGTTTTTTGGAAGCTTGGCAACCCCTTTCAATGAAAGTGATTCTCGTCAGTCTCTGCTTGGGGCTACTTCAATAGGACACAAACCATAGCTATAGAACTTGGAACTGCATTATTGTGCCAAGTTTCAAAGAGCTAGCAGAAACCGTGTTTGATTTAGAGTTCCAACTACATGTATCCATATAGGAGAAAACAGAGTGAAACCTAAACATGAAAACGGTTACTGCAAAGGAACCGTTTAACCTAGAAGAACGAAATATGGTGAGCCAAGTGGGATTGTGTTCTGATCATGACCTGCCAGTATCATCAAGATTGGGTGAAAAAATGTTTGCTGAGAATCCGGTAACTCGTAGTTTTTCGAAAGCTTGGCAACCCCTTTCAATGAAAGTGATTTTCGTCAGTCTCTGCTTGGGGCTACTTCAATAGGACACAAACCATAGCGATAGAACTTGGAACTACATTATTGTGCCAAGTTTCAAAGAGCTTGCAAAAACCGTGTTTGATTTAGAGTTCTGACTACATGTATCCATATAGGAGAAAAGAGAGTGAAACCTAAACATGAAAAGGTTACTGCAAAGGAACGGTTTAACCTAGAAGAACGAAATTTGGTGAGCCAAGTGGGATTGGTGTACTGATCATTACCTGCCAGTATCATCAAGATTGGGTGAAAAAAAGTTTGCTGAGATTTCAGGAAACTCGTAATTTTTTGGAAGATTGGCAACCCCTTTCAATGAAAGGGATTCTCGTCAGTCTCTGCTTGGGGCTACTTCAATAGGACACAAACCATAGCGATAGAACTTGGAACTACATTATTGTGCCAAGTTTCAAAGAGCTAGCACAAATCGTGTTTGATTTAGAGTTCCAACTACATGTATCCATATAGGAGAAAACAGAGTGAAACCTAAAAATGAAAACGGTTACTGCAAAGGAACGGTTTAACCTAGAAGAAAGAAATTTGGTGAGCCAAGTGGGATTTGTGTACTGATCATTACCTGCCAGTATCATCAAGATTGGGTTGAAAAAATGTTTGCTGAGATTTCAGGAAACTCGTAGTTTTTCGATAGCTTGTGGCAACCCCTTCCAATGAAAGTGATTCTCGGCAGTCTCTGCTTGGGGCTTCTTCAATAGGACACAAACCATAGCCATAGAACTTGGAACTACATTATTGTGAGGAGTTTCAAAAAGCTAGCACAAACCGTGTTTGATTTAGAGTTCCAACAACATGTATCCATATAGGAGAAAACAGAGTGAAACCTAAACATGAAAACGGTTACTGCAAAGGAACGGTTGAAGCTAGAAAACGAAATTTGGTGAGCCAAGTGGGATTGGTGTACTGATCATTACCTGCCAGTATCATCAAGATTGGGTGAAAAAATGTTTGCTGAGATTTCAGGAAACTCATAGTTTTGGAAGCTTGGCAACCCCTTTCAATGAAAGTGATTCTCGTCCGTCTCTGCTTGGGGCAACTTCAATAGGACACAAACCATAGCGATAGAACTTGGAACTACATTATTGTGCCAAGTTTCAAAGAGCTAACAAAAACCGTGTTTGATTTAGAGTTCCAACTACATTTATCCATATAGGAGAAAACAGAGTGAAACCTAAACATGAAAACGTTTACTGCAAAGGAACGGTTTAAGCTAGGAGACGGAAATTTGGTGAGCCAAGTGGGATTGGTGTACTGATCATTACCTGCCAGTATCATCAAGATTGGGTGAAAAAATGTTTGCTGAGATTTCAGGAAACTCATAGTTTTTTGGAAGCTTGGCAACCCCTTTCAATGAAAGTGATTCTCGTCAGTCTCTGCTTGGGGCTACTTGAATAGGACACAAACCATAGCGATAGAACTTGGTACTGCATTCTTGTGCCAAGTTTCAAAGAGCTAGCAGAAACTGTGTTTGATTTAGAGTTCCAAATACATGTATCCATATAGGAGAAAACAGAGTGAAACCGAAACATGAAAACGGTTTCTGTAAAGGAACAGTTTAACCTAGAAGAACGAAATTTGGTGAGCCAAGTGGGACTGGTGTACTGATCATTACCTGCAATTATCATCAAGATTGGGTGAAAAAATGTTTGCTGACATTTCAGGAAACACGTAGTTTTTGGGAAGCTTGGCAACCCCTTTCAATGAAAGTGATTCTCGTCAGTCTCTGCTTGGGGCTACTTCAATAGGACACAAACCATAGCGATAGAACTTGGAACTACATATTGTGCCAAGTTTCAAAGAGCTATCACAAACCGTGTTTGATTTAGAGTTCCAACTACATGTATCCATATAGGAGAAAACAGAGTGAAACCTAAACATGAAAACGGTTTCCGCAAAGGAACCGTTTAACGTAGAAGAATGAAATTTGGTGAGATAAGTGGGATTGGTGTTCTGATCATTACCTGCCAGTATCATCAAGATTGGGTGAAAAAATATTTCCTGAGTTTTCCGGAAACTCGTAGTTTTTCGATAGCTTGGCAACCCCTTTCACTGAAAGTGATTCTCGTCAGTCTCTGCTTGGGGCTACTTCAATAGGACACAAACCATAGCGATAGAACTTGGAACTACATTATTGTGCCAACTTTCAAATAGCTAGCACAAACCGTGTTTGATTTAGAGTTCCAACTACATGTATCCATAAGGAGAAAACAGAGTGAAACCTAAACATGAAAACGGTTACTGCAAAGGAATGGTTTAACCTAGAAGAACGAAATTTGGTGAGCCAAGTGGGATTGGTGTACTGATCATTACCTACCAGTATCATCAAGATTGGGTGAAAAAAAATATGCTCAGATTTCAAGAACCTCGTAGTTTTTTGGAAGCTTGGCAACCCCTTTCAATGAAAGTGATTCTCGTCAACCTCTGCTTGGGGCTACTTCAATAGGACAGAAACCATAGCGATAGAACGTGGAAATACATTATTGTGCCAAGTTTCAAAGAGTATCACAAACCGTGTTTGAATTAGAGTTCCAACTACATGCATCCATATAGGAGAAAACTGAGTGAAACCTAAACATGAAAACGGTTACTGCAAAGGAACGCTTTAATGTAGAAGAACGAAATTTGGTGAGCCAACTGGGACTGGTGTACTGATCATTACCTGCCAGTATCATCAAGATTCGGTGAAAATATGTTTGCTGAGATTTCAGGAAACTCGTAGATTTTGGAAGCTTGGCAACCCCTTTCAATGAAAGTGATTCTCGTCAGTCTCTGCTTGGGGCTACTTCAATAGGACACAAACCATAGCGATAGAACTTGGAACTGCATCATTGTGCCAAGTTTCAAAGTGCTAGCACAAGCCGTGTTAGATTTAGAGTTCCAACTACATGTATCCATATAGGAGAAAACAGAGTGAAACCGAAACATGAAACCGGTTACTGCAAAGGAACGGTTTAAGCTAGAAGAAAGAAATTTGGTGAGCCAAGTGGGATTGGTGTACTGATCATTACCTGCCAGTATCATCAAGATTGGGTGAAAAAATGTTTGCTGATATTTCCGGAAAACTCGTAGTTTTTTGGAAGCTTGGCAACCCCTTTCAATGAAAGTGATTCTCGTCAGTCTCTGCTTGGGGCTACTTCAATAGGACACAAACCATAGCGATAGAACTTGGAACTACATTATTGTGCCAAGTTTCAAAGAGCTAGCAGAAACTGTGTTTGATTTAGAGTTCCAACTACATGTATCCATATAGGAGAAAACAGAGTGAAACCGAAACATGAAAACGGTTTCTGTAAAGGAACAGTTTAACCTAGAAGAACGAAATTTGGTGAGCCAAGTGGGACTGGTGTACTGATCATTACCTGCAAGTATCATCAAGATTGGGTGAAAAAATGTTTGCTGACATTTCAGGAAACACGTAGTTTTTGGGAAGCTTGGCAACCCCTTTCAATGAAAGTGATTCTCGTCAGTCTCTGCTTGGGGCTACTTCAATAGGACACAAACCATAGCGATAGAACTTGGAACTACATTATTGTGCCAACTATCAAAGAGCTATCACAAACCGTGTTTGATTTAGAGTTCCAACTACATGTATCCATATAGGAGAAAACAGAGTGAAACCTAAACATGAAAACGGTTTCCGCAAAGGAACCGTTTAACGTAGAAGAATGAAATTTGGTGAGATAAGTGGGATTGGTGTTCTGATCATTACCTGCCAGTATCATCAAGATTGGGTGAAAAAATATTTCCTGAGTTTTCCGGAAACTCGTAGTTTTTCGATAGCTTTGCAACCGCTTTCACTGAAAGTGATTCTCGTCAGTCTCTGCTTGGGGCTACTTCAATAGGACACAAACCATAGCGATAGAACTTGGAACTACATTATTGTGCCAACTTTCAAATAGCTAGCACAAACCGTGTTTGATTTAGAGTTCCAACTACATGTATCCATATAGGAGAAAACAGAGTTGAAACCTAAACACGAAAATGGTTACTGCAAAGGACGGTTTAAGCTAGAAGAACGAAATTTGGTGAGCCAAGTGGGATTGGTGTACTGATCATTACCTGACAGTATCATCAAGATTGGGTGAAAAAAAATATGCTCAGATTTCAAGAACCTCGTAGTTTTTTGGAAGCTTGGCAACCCCTTTCAATGAAAGTGATTCTCGTCAACCTCTGCTTGGGGCTACTTCAATAGGACACAAACCATAGCGATAGAACGTGGAAATACATTATTGTGCCAAGTTTCAAAGAGCTATCACAAACCGTGTTTGAATTAGAGTTCCAACTACATGCATCCATATAGGAGAAAACTGAGTGAAACCTAAACATGAAAACGGTTACTGCAAAGGAACGCTTTAATGTAGAAGAACGAATTTGGTGAGCCAACTGGGACTGGTGTACTGATCATTACCTGCCAGTATCATCAAGATTCGGTGAAAATATGTTTGCTGAGATTTCAGGAAACTCGTAGTTTTTTGGAAGCTTGGCAACCCTTTCAATGAAAGTGATTCTCGTCAGTCTCTGCTTGGGGCTACTTCAATAGGACTCAAACCATAGCGATAGAACTTGGAACTGCATTATTGTGCCAAGTTTCAAAGTGCTAGCACAAACCGTGTTAGATTTAGAGTTCCAACTACATGTATCCATATAGGAGAAAACAGAGTGAAACCGAAACATGAAACCGGTTACTGCAAAGGAACGGTTTAAGCTAGAAGAAAGAAATTTGGTGAGCCAAGTGGGATTGGTGTACTGATCATTACCTGCCAGTATCATCAAGATTGGGTGAAAAAATGTTTGCTGATATTTCCGGAAACTCGTAGTTTTTGGAAGCTTGGCAACCCCTTTCAATGAAAGTGATTCTCGTCAGTCTCTGCTTGGGGCTACTTCAATAGGACACAAACCATAGCGATAGAACTTGGAACTACATTACTGTGCCAAGTTTCAAAGAGCTAGCACAAACCGTGTTTGATTTATAGTTCCAACTACATGTATCCATATAGGAGAAAACAGAGTGAAACCTAAACATGAAAACGGTTACTGCAAAGGAACGGTTTAACCTAGAAGAACGAAATTTGGTGAGCCAAGTGGGATTGGTGTACTGATCATTACCTGCGAGTATCATCAAGATTGGGTGAAAAAATGTTTGCTGAGATTTCCGGAACTCTTAGTTATTTGGAAGCTTGGCAACCCCTTTCAATGAAAGTGATTCTCGTGAGCCTCTGCATGGGGCTACTTCAATAGGACACAAACCATAGCGATAGAACTTGGAACTACATTATTGTGCCACGTTTCAAAGAGCTATCACAAACCGTGTTTGATTTAGAGTTCCAACTACATGTATCCATATAGGAGAAAAACTGAGTGAAACCTAAACATGAAAACGGTTACTGCAAAGGAACGCTTTAATGTAGAAGAACGAAATTTGGTGAGCCAAGTGGGACTGGTGTACTGATCATTACCTGCCAGTATCATCAAGATTGGGTGAAAAATGTTTGCTGAGATTACAAGAAACTCGTAGTTTTTTGGAAGCTTGGCAACCCCTTTCAATGAAAGTGATTCTCGTCAGTCTCTGCTTGGGGCTACTTCAATAGGACACAAACCATAGCTATAGAACTTGGAACTGCATTATTGTGCCAAGTTTCAAAGAGCTAGCAGAAACCGTGTTTGATTTAGAGTTCCAACTACATGTATCCATATAGGAGAAAACAGAGTGAAACCTAAACATGAAAACGGTTACTGCAAAGGAACCGTTTAACCTAGAAGAACGAAATATGGTGAGCCAAGTGGGATTGGTGTTCTGATCATGACCTGCCAGTATCATCAAGATTGGGTGAAAAAATGTTTGCTGAGAATCCGGTAACTCGTAGTTTTTCGAAAGCTTGGCAACCCCTTTCAATGAAAGTGATTTTCGTCAGTCTCTGCTTGGGGCTACTTCAATAGGACACAAACCATAGCGATAGAACTTGGAACTACATTATTGTGCCAAGTTTCAAAGAGCTTGCAAAAACCGTGTTTGATTTAGAGTTCTGACTACATGTATCCATATAGGAGAAAAGAGAGTGAAACCTAAACATGAAAAAGGTTACTGCAAAGGAACGGTTTAACCTAGAAGAACGAAATTTGGTGAGCCAAGTGGGATTGGTGTACTGATCATTACCTGCCAGTATCATCAAGATTGGGTGAAAAAATGTTTGCTGAGATTTCAGGAAACTCGTAATTTTTTGGAAGATTGGCAACCCCTTTCAATGAAAGGGATTCTCGTCAGTCTCTGCTTGGGGCTACTTCAATAGGACACAAACCATAGCGATAGAACTTGGAACTACATTATTGTGCCAAGTTTCAAAGAGCTAGCACAAATCGTGTTTGATTTAGAGTTCCAACTACATGTATCCATATAGGAGAAAACAGAGTGAAACCTAAAAATGAAAACGGTTACTGCAAAGAACGGTTTAACCTAGAAGAAAGAAATTTGGTGAGCCAAGTGGGATTTGTGTACTGATCATTACCTGCCAGTATTATCAAGATTGGGTGAAAAAATGTTTGCTGAGATTTCAGGAAACTCGTAGTTTTTCGATAGCTTGTGGCAACCCTTCCAATGAAAGTGATTCTCGGCAGTCTCTGCTTGGGGCTTCTTCAATAGGACACAAACCATAGCCATAGAACTTGGAACTACATTATTGTGAGGAGTTTCAAAAAGCTAGCACAAACCGTGTTTGATTTAGAGTTCCAACAACATGTATCCATATAGGAGAAAACAGAGTGAAACCTAAACATGAAAACGGTTACTGCAAAGGAACGGTTGAAGCTAGAAAAACGAAATTTGGTGAGCCAAGTGGGATTGGTGTACTGATCATTACCTGCCAGTATCATCAAGATTGGGTGAAAAAATGTTTGCTGAGATTTCAGGAAACTCATAGTTTTGGAAGCTTGGCAACCCCTTTCAATGAAAGTGATTCTCGTCCGTCTCTGGCTTGGGGCAACTTCAATAGGACACAAACCATAGCGATAGAACTTGGAACTACATTATTGTGCCAAGTTTCAAAGAGCTAGCACAAACCGTGTTTGATTTAGAGTTCCAACTACATGTATCCATATAGGACAAAACAGAGTGAAACCTAAACATGAAAACGGTTACTGCAAAGGAACCCTTTAACCTAGAAGAACGAAATTTGGTGAGCCAAGTGGGATTGGTGTACTGATCATTATCTGCCAGTATCATTAAGATTGGGTGAAAAAATATTTGCTGAGAATTCCGGAAACTCGTAGTTTTTCGAAAGGTTGGCAACCCCTTTCAATGAAAGTGATTCTCGTCAGTCTCTGCTTGGGGCTACTTCAATAGGACACAAACCATAGCGATAGAACTTGGAACTACATTATTGTGCCAAGTTTCAAAGAGCTAACAAAAAACCGTGTTTGATTTAGAGTTCCAACTACATTTATCCATATAGGAGAAAACAGAGTGAAACCTAAACATGAAAACGTTTACTGCAAAGGAACGGTTTAAGCTAGGAGACGGAAATTTGGTGAGCCAAGTGGGATTGGTGTACTGATCATTACCTGCCAGTATCATCAAGATTGGGTGAAAAAATGTTTGCTGAGATTTCAGGAAACTCATAGTTTTTTGGAAGCTTGGCAACCCCTTTCAATGAAAGTGATTCTCGTCAGTCTCTGCTTGGGGCTACTTGAATAGGACACAAACCATAGCGATAGAACTTGGTACTGCATTCTTGTGCCAAGTTTCAAAGAGCTAGCAGAAACTGTGTTTGATTTAGAGTTCCAAATACATGTATCCATATAGGAGAAAACAGAGTGAAACCGAAACATGAAAACGGTTTCTGTAAAGGAACAGTTAACCTAGAAGAACGAAATTTGGTGAGCCAAGTGGGACTGGTGTACTGATCATTACCTGCAATTATCATCAAGATTGGGTGAAAAATGTTTGCTGACATTTCAGGAAACACGTAGTTTTTGGGAAGCTTGGCAACCCCTTTCAATGAAAGTGATTCTCGTCAGTCTCTGCTTGGGGCTACTTCAATAGGACACAAACCATAGCGATAGAACTTGGAACTACATTATTGTGCCAAGTTTCAAAGAGCTATCACAAACCGTGTTTGATTTAGAGTTCCAACTACATGTATCCATATAGGAGAAAACAGAGTGAAAACCTAAACATGAAAACGGTTTCCGCAAAGGAACCGTTTAACGTAGAAGAATGAAATTTGGTGAGATAAGTGGGATTGGTGTTCTGATCATTACCTGCCAGTATCATCAAGATTGGGTGAAAAAATATTTCCTGAGTTCTCCGGAAACTCGTAGTTTTTCGATAGCTTGGCAACCCCTTTCACTGAAAGTGATTCTCGTCAGTCTCTGCTTGGGGCTACTTCAATAGGACACAAACCATAGCGATAGAACTTGGAACTACATTATTGTGCCAACTTTCAAATAGCTAGCACAAAGCGTGTTTGATTTAGAGTTCCAACTACATGTATCCATATAGGAGAAAACAGAGTGAAACCTAAACATGAAAACGGTTACTGCAAAGGAATGGTTTAACCTAGAAGAACGAAATTTGGTGAGCCAAGTGGGATTGGTGTACTGATCATTACCTACCAGTATCATCAAGATTGGGTGAAAAAAAATATGCTCAGATTTCAAGAACCTCGTAGTTTTTGGAAGCTTGGCAACCCCTTTCAATGAAAGTGATTCTCGTCAACCTCTGCTTGGGGCTACTTCAATAGGACAGAAACCATAGCGATAGAACGTGGAAATACATTATTGTGCCAAGTTTCAAAGAGTATCACAAACCGTGTTTGAATTAGAGTTCCAACTACATGCATCCATATAGGAGAAAACTGAGTGAAACCTAAACATGAAAACGGTTACTGCAAAGGAACGCTTTAATGTAGAAGAACGAAATTTGGTGAGCCAACTGGGACTGGTGTACTGATCATTACCTGCCAGTATCATCAAGATTCGGTGAAAATATGTTTGCTGAGATTTCAGGAAACTCGTAGATTTTGGAAGCTTGGCAACCCCTTTCAATGAAAGTGATTCTCGTCAGTCTCTGCTTGGGGCTACTTCAATAGGGACACAAACCATAGCGATAGAACTTGGAACTGCATCATTGTGCCAAGTTTCAAAGTGCTAGCACAAGCCGTGTTAGATTTAGAGTTCCAACTACATGTATCCATATAGGAGAAAACAGAGTGAAACCGAAACATGAAACCGGTTACTGCAAAGGAACGGTTTAAGCTAGAAGAAAGAAATTTGGTGAGCCAAGTGGGATTGGTGTACTGATCATTACCTGCCAGTATCATCAAGATTGGGTGAAAAAATGTTTGCTGATATTTCCGGAAACTCGTAGTTTTTTGGAAGCTTGGCAACCCCTTTCAATGAAAGTGATTCTCGTCAGTCTCTGCTTGGGGGCTACTTCAATAGGACACAAACCATAGCGATAGAACTTGGAACTACATTACTGTGCCAAGTTTCAAAGAGCTATCACAAACCGTGTTTGATTTAGAGTTCCAACTACATGTATCCATATAGGAGAAAACTGAGTGAAACCTAAACATGAAAACGGTTACTGCAAAGGAACGCTTTAATGTAGAAGAACGAAATTTGGTGAGCCAAGTGGGACTGGTGTACTGATCATTACCTGCCAGTATCATCAAGATTGGGTGAAAAAATGTTTGCTGAGATTTCAAGAAACTCGTAGTTTTTTGGAAGCTTGGCAACCCCTTTCAATGAAAGTGATTCTCGTCAGTCTCTGCTTGGGGCTACTTCAATAGGACACAAACCATAGCGATAGAACTTGGAACTACATTATTGTGCCAAGTTTCAAAGAGCTAGCAAACACCGTGTTTGATTTAGAGTTCTGACTACATGTATCCATATAGGAGAAAAGAGAGTGAAACCTAAACATGAAAAAGGTTACTGCAAAGGAACGGTTTAACCTAGAAGAACGAAATTTGGTGAGCCAAGTGGGATTGGTGTACTTATCATTACCTGCCAGTATCATCAAGATTGGGTGAAAAAATGTTTGCTGAGATTTCAGGAAACTCGTAGTTTTTTGGAAGATTGGCAACCCCTTTCAATGAAAGGGATTCTCGTCAGTCTCTGCTTGGGGCTACTTCAATAGGACACAAACCATAGCGATAGAACTTGGAACTACATTATTGTGCCAAGTTTCAAAGAGCTAGCACAAACCGTGTTTGATTTAGAGTTCCAACTACATGTATCCATATAGGAGAAAACAGAGTGAAACCTAAAAATGAAAACGGTTACTGCAAAGGAACGGTTTAACCTAGAAGAAAGAAATTTGGTGAGCCAAGTGGGATTTGTGTACTGATCATTACCTGCCAGTATCATCAAGATTGGGTGAAAAAATGTTTGCTGAGATTTCAGGAAACTCGTAGTTTTTCGATAGCTTGTGGCAACCCCTTCCAATGAAAGTGATTCTCGGCAGTCTCTGCTTGGGGCTTCTTCAATAGGACACAAACCATAGCCATAGAACTTGGAACTACATTATTGTGAGGAGTTTCAAAAAGCTAGCACAAACCGTGTTTGATTTAGAGTTCCAACAACATGTATCCATATAGGAGAAAACAGAGTGAAACCTAAACATGAAAACGTTTACTGCAAAGGAACGGTTTAAGCTAGAAAAACGAAATTTGGTGAGCCAAGTGGGATTGGTGTACTGATCATTACCTTCCAGTATCATCAAGATTGGGTGAAAAAATGTTTGCTGAGATTTCAGGAAACTCGTAGTTTTTCAAAAGCTTGGCAACCCCTTTCAATGAAAGTGATTCTCGTCCGTCTCTGCTTGGGGCAACTTCAATAGGACACAAACCATAGCGATAGAACTTGGAACTACATTATTGTGCCAAGTTTCAAAGAGCTAGCAGAAACTGTGTTTGATTTAGAGTTCCAACTACATGTATCCATATAGGAGAAAACAGAGTGAAACCGAAACATGAAAACGGTTTCTGTAAAGGAACAGTTTAACCTAGAAGAACGAAATTTGGTGAGCCAAGTGGGACTGGTGTACTGATCATTACCTGCAAGTATCATCAAGATTGGGTGAAAAAATGTTTGCTGACATTTCAGGAAACACGTAGTTTTGGGAAGCTTGGCAACCCCTTTCAATGAAAGTGATTCTCGTCAGTCTCTGCTTGGGGCTACTTCAATAGGACACAAACCATAGCGATAGAACTTGGAACTACATTATTGTGCCAACTATCAAAGAGCTATCACAAACCGTGTTTGATTTAGAGTTCCAACTACATGTATCCATATAGGAGAAAACAGAGTGAAACCTAAACATGAAAACGGTTTCCGCAAAGGAACCGTTTAACGTAGAAGAATGAAATTTGGTGAGATAAGTGGGATTGGTGTTCTGGATCATTACCTGCCAGTATCATCAAGATTGGGTGAAAAAATATTTCCTGAGTTTTCCGGAAACTCGTAGTTTTTCGATAGCTTTGCAACCCCTTTCACTGAAAGTGATTCTCGTCAGTCTCTGCTTGGGGCTACTTCAATAGGACACAAACCATAGCGATAGAACTTGGAACTACATTATTGTGCCAACTTTCAAATAGCTAGCACAAACCGTGTTTGATTTAGAGTTCCAACTACATGTATCCATATAGGAGAAAACAGAGTGAAACCTAAACACGAAAATGGTTACTGCAAAGGAACGGTTTAAGCTAGAAGAACGAAATTTGGTGAGCCAAGTGGGATTGGTGTACTGATCATTACCTGACAGTATCATCAAGATTGGGTGAAAAAAAATATGCTCAGATTTCAAGAACCTCGTAGTTTTTTGGAAGCTTGGCAACCCCTTTCAATGAAAGTGATTCTCGTCAACCTCTGCTTGGGGCTACTTCAATAGGACACAAACCATAGCGATAGAACGTGGAAATACATTATTGTGCCAAGTTTCAAAGAGCTATCACAAACCGTGTTTGAATTAGAGTTCCAACTACATGCATCCATATAGGAGAAAACTGAGTGAAACCTAAACATGAAAACGGTTACTGCAAAGGAACGCTTTAATGTAGAAGAACGAAATTTGGTGAGCCAACTGGGACTGGTGTACTGATCATTACCTGCCAGTATCATCAAGATTCGGTGAAAATATGTTTGCTGAGATTTCAGGAAACTCGTAGTTTTTTGGAAGCTTGGCAACCCCTTTCAATGAAAGTGATTCTCGTCAGTCTCTGCTTGGGGCTACTTCAATAGGACACAAACCATAGCGATAGAACTTGGAACTGCATTATTGTGCCAAGTTTCAAAGTGCTAGCACAAACCGTGTTAGATTTAGAGTTCCAACTACATGTATCCATATAGGAGAAAACAGAGTGAAACCGAAACATGAAACCGGTTACTGCAAAGGAACGGTTTAAGCTAGAAGAAAGAAATTTGGTGAGCCAAGTGGGATTGGTGTACTGATCATTACCTGCCAGTATCATCAAGATTGGGTGAAAAAATGTTTGCTGATATTTCCGGAAACTCGTAGTTTTTTGGAAGCTTGGCAACCCCTTTCAATGAAAGTGATTCTCGTCAGTCTCTGCTTGGGGCTACTTCAATAGGACACAAACCATAGCGATAGAACTTGGAACTACATTACTGTGCCAAGTTTCAAAGAGCTAGCACAAACCGTGTTTGATTTATAGTTCCAACTACATGTATCCATATAGGAGAAAACAGAGTGAAACCTAAACATGAAAACGGTTACTGCAAAGGAACGGTTTAACCTAGAAGAACGAAATTTGGTGAGCCAAGTGGGATTGGTGTACTGATCATTACCTGCGAGTATCATCAAGATTGGGTGAAAAAATGTTTGCTGAGATTTCCGGAAACTCTTAGTTATTTGGAAGCTTGGCAACCCCTTTCAATGAAAGTGATTCTCGTGAGCCTCTGCTTGGGGCTACTTCAATAGGACACAAACCATAGCGATAGAACTTGGAACTACATTATTGTGCCACGTTTCAAAGAGCTATCACAAACCGTGTTTGATTTAGAGTTCCAACTACATGTATCCATATAGGAGAAAACTGAGTGAAACCTAAACATGAAAACGGTTACTGCTAAGGAACGCTTTAATGTAGAAGAACGAAATTTGGTGAGCCAAGTGGGACTGGTGTACTGATCATTACCTGCCAGTATCATCAAGATTGGGTGAAAAAATGTTTGCTGAGATTACAAGAAACTCGTAGTTTTTTGGAAGCTTGGCAACCCCTTTCAATGAAAGTGATTCTCGTCAGTCTCTGCTTGGGGCTACTTCAATAGGACACAAACCATAGCTATAGAACTTGGAACTGCATTATTGTGCCAAGTTTCAAAGAGCTAGCAGAAACCGTGTTTGATTTAGATTTCCAACTACATGTATCCATATAGGAGAAAACAGAGTGAAACCTAAACATGAAAACGGTTACTGCAAAGGAACCGTTTAACCTAGAAGAACGAAATATGGTGAGCCAAGTGGGATTGGTGTTCTGATCATGACCTGCCAGTATCATCAAGATTGGGTGAAAAAATGTTTGCTGAGAATCCGGTAACTCGTAGTTTTTCGAAAGCTTGGCAACCCCTTTCAATGAAAGTGATTTTCGTCAGTCTCTGCTTGGGGCTACTTCAATAGGACACAAACCATAGCGATAGAACTTGGAACTACATTATTGTGCCAAGTTTCAAAGAGCTAGCAAAAACCGTGTTTGATTTAGAGTTCTGACTACATGTATCCATATAGGAGAAAAGAGAGTGAAACCTAAACATGAAAAAGGTTACTGCAAAGGAACGGTTTAACCTAGAAGAACGAAATTTGGTGAGCCAAGTGGGATTGGTGTACTGATCATTACCTGCCAGTATCATCAAGATTGGGTGAAAAAATGTTTGCTGAGATTTCAGGAAACTCGTAATTTTTTGGAAGATTGGCAACCCCTTTCAATGAAAGTGATTCTCGTCAGTCTCTGCTTGGGGCTACTTCAATAGGACACAAACCATAGCGATAGAACTTGGAACTACATTATTGTGCCAAGTTTCAAAGAGCTATCACAAACCGTGTTTGATTTAGAGTTCCAACTACATGTATCCATATAGGAGAAAACAGAGTGAAACCTAAACATGAAAACGGTTTCCGCAAAGGAACCGTTTAACGTAGAAGAATGAAATTTGGTGAGATAAGTGGGATTGGTGTTCTGATCATTACCTGCCAGTATCATCAAGATTGGGTGAAAAAATATTTCCTGAGTTCTCCGGAAACTCGTAGTTTTTTCGATAGCTTGGCAACCCCTTTCACTGAAAGTGATTCTCGTCAGTCTCTGCTTGGGGCTACTTCAATAGGACACAAACCATAGCGATAGAACTTGGAACTACATTATTGTGCCAACTTTCAAATAGCTAGCACAAAGCGTGTTTGATTTAGAGTTCCAACTACATGTATCCATATAGGAGAAAACAGAGTGAAACCTAAACATGAAAACGGTTACTGCAAAGGAATGGTTTAACCTAGAAGAACGAAATTTGGTGAGCCAAGTGGGATTGGTGTACTGATCATTACCTACCAGTATCATCAAGATTGGGTGAAAAAAAATATGCTCAGATTTCAAGAACCTCGTAGTTTTTTGGAAGCTTGGCAACCCCTTTCAATGAAAGTGATTCTCGTCAACCTCTGCTTGGGGCTACTTCAATAGGACAGAAACCATAGCGATAGAACGTGGAAATACATTATTGTGCCAAGTTTCAAAGAGTATCACAAACCGTGTTTGAATTAGAGTTCCAACTACATGCATCCATATAGGAGAAAACTGAGTGAAACCTAAACATGAAAACGGTTACTGCAAAGGAACGCTTTAATGTAGAAGAACGAAATTTGGTGAGCCAACTGGGACTGGTGTACTGATCATTACCTGCCAGTATCATCAAGATTCGGTGAAAATATGTTTGCTGAGATTTCAGGAAACTCGTAGATTTTGGAAGCTTGGCAACCCCTTTCAATGAAAGTGATTCTC
>NW_027552511.1:0-79292 GCF_045843805.1 Urocitellus parryii | reverse complement strand
ACCATTTTCATGTTTAGGTTTCACTCTGTTTTCTCCCATATGGATACATGTAGTTGTAACTCTAAATCAAACACGGTTTGTGCTAGCTCTTTGAAACTTTGCACAATAATGTAGTTCCAAGTTCTATCGCTATGCTTTGTGTCCTATTGAAGTAGCCCCAAGCAGACTCTGACGAGAATCACATTCATTGAAAGGGGTTGCCAAGCTTTCAAAAAACTATGAGTTTCCTGAAATCTCAGCAAACATTTTTCACCCAATCTTGATGATACTGGCAGTTAATGATCAGTACACCAATCCCACTTGGCTCACCAAATTTCGTTCTTCTAGGTTTAAACGTTCCTTTGCAGTAACCGTTTTCATGTTTATGTTTCACTCTGTTTCCTCCTATATGGATACATGTAGTTGGAACTTTAAATCAAACACGGTTTGTGCTAGCTCTTTGAAACTTGGCACAATCATGTAGTTCCAAGTTCTATCGCTATGGTTTGTGTCCTATTGAAGTAGCCAAAACACAGACTGACGAGAATCACTTTCATTGAAAGGGGTTGCCAAGCTTCCGAAAAACTACGAGCTTCCGGAAATCTCAGCAAACATTTTTTCACCGAATCTTGATGATACTTGCAGGTAATGATCAGTACACCAATCCAACTTGGCTCACCAAATTTCGTTGTTCTAGGTTAAACCCGTTCCTTTGCAGTAACCGTTTTCATGTTTAGTTTTCACTCTGTTTTCTCCTATATGGATACATGTAGTTGGAACTCTAAATCAAACACGGTTTGTGCTAGCTCTTTGAAACTTGGCACAATATTGTAGTTCCACGTTCTATCATTATGCTTTGTGTCCTATTGAAGTAGCCCCAAGCACAGACTGACGAGAATCACTTTCATTGAAAGGGGTTGCCAAGCTTCCAAAAAACTATGATTTCCTGAAATCTGAGCAAACATTTTTTCACCCAATCTTGATGATACTTGCAGGTAATGATCAGTACACCAATCCCACTTGGCTCACCAAATTTGGTTCTCCAGGTTAAACCGTTCCTTTGCAGTAACCGATTTCATGTTTAGGTTTCACTCTGTTTTCTCCCTTATGGATACATGTAGTTGGAACTCTAAATCAAACACGGTTTGTGCTAGCTCTTTGAAACTTGGCACAATAATGTAGTTCCAAGTTCTATCGCTATGGTTTGTGTCCTATTGAGGTAGCCCCAAGCACAGACTGACGAGAATCACTTTCATTGAAAGGGGTTGCCAAGCTTCCGAAAAACTACGAGTTTCCGGAAATCTCAGCAAACATTTTTTCACCCAATCTTGATGACAGTGGCAGGTAATGATGAGTACACGAGTCCCACTTGGCTCACCAAATTTCGTTCTGCTAGGGTAAACCGTTGATTTGCAGTAACCATTTTCATGTTTAGGTTTCACTGTTTTCTCCCATATGGATACATGTAGTTGTAACTCTAAATCAAACACGGTTTGTGCTAAGCTCTTTGAAACTTGGCACAATCATGTAGTTCCAAGTTCTGTCGCTATGGTTTGTGTCCTATTGAAGTAGCCCCAAGCACAGACTGACGAGAATCACTTTCATTGAAAGGGGTTGCCAAGCTTCCGAAAACACTACGAGTTTCCGGAAATCTCAGCAAACATTTTTTCAACCCAATCTTGATGACAGTGGCAGGTAATGATGAGTACACGAGTCCACATGGCTCACCAAATTTCGTTCTGCTCGGGTAAACCGTTCATTTGCAGTAACCATTTTCATGTTTAGGTTTCACTCTGTTTTCTCCCATATGGATACATGTTGTTGGAACTCTAAATCAAACACGGTTTGTGCTAGCTCTTTGAAACTTGGCACAATAATGTAGTTCCAAGTTCTATCGCTATGCTTTGTGTCCTATTGAAGTAGCCCCAAGCAGAGACTGACGAGAATCACTTTCATTGAAAGGGGTTGCCAAGCTTTCAAAAAACTATGAGTTTCCTGAAATCTCAGCAAACATTTTTTCACCCCAATCTTGATGATACTGGCAGTTAATGATCAGTACACCAATCCCACTTGGCTCACCAAATTTCGTTCTTCTAGGTTTAAACGTTCCTTTGCAGTAACCGTTTTCATGTTTAGGTTTCACTCTGTTTCCTCCTATATGGATACATGTAGTTGGAACTTTAAATCAAACACGGTTTGTGCTAGCTCTTTGAAACTTGGCACAATCATGTAGTTCCAAGTTCTATCGCTATGGTTTGTGTCCTATTGAAGTAGCCCCAAACACAGACTGACGAGAATCACTTTCATTGAAAGGGGTTGCCAAGCTTCCGAAAAACTACGAGCTTCCGGAAATCTCAGCAAACATTTTTTCACCCAATCTTGATGATACAAGCAGGTAATGATCAGTACACCAATCCAACTTGGCTCACCAAATTTCGTTCTTCTAGGTTAAACCGTTCCTTTGAGTAACTGTTTTCATGTTTAGTTTTCACTCTGTTTTCTCCTATATGGATACATGTGTTGGAACTCTAAATCAAACACGGTTTTGTGCTAGCTCTTTGAAACTTGGCACAATAATGTAGTTCCAAGTTCTATGGCTATGGTTTGAGTCTATTTAATTTGCCCCAAGCAGAGACTGACGAGAATCACTTTCATTGAAAGGGGTTGACAAGCTTCCAAAAAACTACGTTTTCCTGAAATCTTAGCAAACATTTTTTCACCCAATCTTGATGATACTTGCAGGTAATGATCAGTACACCAATCCCACTTGGCTCACCAAATTTCGTTCTCCTAGGTTAAACCGTTCCTTTGCAGTAACAGTTTTCATGTTTAGGTTTCACTCTGTTTTCTCCTATATGGATACATGTAGTTGGAACTCTAAATCAAACACGGTTTGTGCTAGCTCTTTGAAACTTGGCACAATAATGTAGTTCCAAGTTCTATCGCTATGGTTTGTGTCCTATTGAAGTAGCCCCAAGCACAGACTGACGGAGAATCACTTTCATTGAAAGGGGTTGCCAAGCTTCCGAAAAACTACGAGCTTCCGGAAATCTCAGCAAACATTTTTCACCCAATCTTGATGATACTTGCAGGTAATGATCAGTACAACAATCCAACTTGGCTCACCAAATTTCGTTCTTCTAGGTTAAACCGTTCCTTTGAGTAACTGTTTTCATGTTTAGTTTTCACTGTGTTTTCTCCTATATGGATACATGTAGTTGGAACTCTAAATCAAACACGGTTTGTGCTAGCTCTTTGAAACTTGGCACAATCATGTAGTTCCAAGTTCCATCGCTATGCTTTGTGTCCTATTGAAGTAGCCCCAAGCACAGACTGAAGAGAATCACTTTCATTGAAAGGGGTTGCCAAGCTTCCAAAAAACTATGGTTTCCTGAAATCTGAGCAAATATTTTTTCACCCAATCTTGATGATACTAGCAGGTAATGATCAGTACACCAATCCCACTTGGCTCACCAGATTTGGTTCTCCCAGGTTAAACCGTTCCTTTGCAGTAACCGTTTTCATGTTAAGGTTTCACTCTGTTTTCTCCTATATGGATACATGTAGTTGGAACTCTAAATCAAACACGGTTTGTGCTAGCTCTTTGAAACTTGGCACAATAATGTAGTTCCAAAGTTCGATCGCTATGGTTTGTGTCCTATTGAAGTAGCCCCAAGCACAGACTGACGAGAATCACTTTCATTGAAAGGGGTTGCCAAGCTTCCTAAAAACTACGAGTTTCCGGAAATCTCAGCAAACATTTTTTCACCCAATCTTGATGACAGTGGCAGGTAATGATGAGTACACGAGTCCCACTTGGCTCACCAAATTTCGTTCTGCTAGGGTAAACCGTTCATTTGCAGTAACCATTTTCATGTTTAGGTTTCACTCTGTTTTCTCCATAAGGATACATGTAGTTGGAACTCTAAATCTAACACGGTTTGTGCTAGCTCTTTGAAACTTTGCACAATAATGTAGTTCCAAGTTCCAACGCTATGCTTTGTGTCCTATTGAAGTAGCCCCCAAGCAAAGACTGACGAGAATCACTTTCATTGAAAGGGGTTGCCAAGCTTTCAAAAAACTATGAGTTTCCTGAAATATCAGCAAACATTTTTTCACCCAATCTTGATGATACTGGCAGTTAATGATCAGTACACCAATCCCACTTGGCTCACCAAATTTCGTTCTTCTAGGTTAAAACGTTCCTTTGAGTAACTGTTTTCATATTTAGGTTTCACTCTGTTTTCTCCTATATGGATACATGTAGTTGGAACTCTAAATCAAACACGGTTTGTGCTAGCTCTTTGAAACTTGCACAATAATGTAGTTCCAAGTTCTATGGCTATGGTTTGAGTCCTATTTAATTAGCCCCAAGCAGAGACTGACGAGAATCACTTTCATTGAAAGGGGTTGCCAAGCTTCCCGAAAAACTATGATTTCCTGAAATCTGAGCAAACATTTTTTCACCCAATCTTGATGATAATTGCAGGTAATGATCAGTACACCAATCCCACTTGGCTCACCAAATTTCGTTCTCCTTGGTTAAAACCGTTCCTTTGCAGTAATCGTTTTCATGTTTAGGTTTCACTCTGTTTTCTCCTATATGGATACATGTAGTTGGAACTCTAAATCAAACACGGTTTGTTCTAGCTCTTTGAAACATGGCACAATCATGTAGTTCCAAGTTCTATCGCTATGGTTTGTGTCCTATTGAAGTAGCCCCAAGCACAGACTGACGAGAATCACTTTCATTGAAAGGGGTTGCCAAACTTCCGAAAAACTACGAGTTTCCGGAAATCTCAGCAAACATTTTTCACCCAATCTTGATGACAGTGGCAGGTAATCATGAGCACACGAGTCCCACTTGGCTCACAAAATTTCGTTCTGCTAGGTAAACCGTTCATTTGCAGTAACCATTTTCATGTTTAGGTTTCACTCTGTTTTCTCCCATATGGATACATGTAGTTGGAACTCTAAATCAAACACGGTTTGTGCTAGCTCTTTGAAACTTGGCACAATAATGTAGTTCCAAGTTCTATCGCTATGATTTGTGTCCTATTGAAGTAGCCCCAAGCAGAGACTGACGAGAATCACTTTCATTGAAAGGGGTTGCCAAGCTTTCAAAAAACTATGAGTTTCCTGAAATCTCAGCAAACATTTTTTCACCAATCTTGATGATACTGGCAGTTAATGATAAGTACACCAATCCCACTTGGCTCACCAAATTTGGTTCTTCCTAGGTTTAAACTTTCCTTTGCAGTAACCGTTTTCATGTTTAGGTTTCACTCTGTTTCCTCCTATATGGATACATGTAGTTGGAAACTTTAAATCAAACACGGTTTGTGCTAGCTCTTTGAAACTTGGCACAATCATGTAGTTCCAAGTTCTATCGCTATGGTTTGTGTCCTATTGAAGTAGCCCCAAACACAGACTGACGAGAATCACTTTCATTGAAAGGGGTTGCCAAGCTTCCGAGAAACTACGAGCTTCCGGAAATCTCAGCAAACATTTTTTCACACAATCTTGATGATACTTGCAGGTAATGATCAGTACACCAATCCAACTTGGCTCACCCAATTTCGTTCTTCTAGGTGAAACCGTTCCTTTGAGTAACTGTTTTCATGTTTAGGTTTCACTCTGTTTTCTCCTATATGGATACATGTTGTTGGAACTCTAAATCAAACACGGTTTGTGCTACTCTTTGAAAGTTACACAATAATGTAGTTTCAAGTTCTATGGCTATGGTGTGAGTCCTATTTAATTAGCCCAAGCAGAGGACTGACGAGAATCACTTTCATTGAAAGGGGTTGCCGAGCTTCCGAAAAACTATGATTTCCTGAAATCTGAGCAAACATTTTTTCACCCAATCTTGATGATACTTGCAGGTAATGATCAGTACACCAATCCCACTTGGCTCACCAAATTTGGTTCTCCTAGGTTAAACCGTTCCTTTGCAGTAACCGTTTTCATGATTAGGTTTCACTCTGTTTTCTCCTATATGGATACATGTAGTTGGAACTCTAAATCAAACACGGTTTGTTCTAGCTCTTTGAAACATGGCACAATCATGTAGTTCCAAGTTCTATCGCTATGGTTTGTGTCCTATTGAAGTAGCCCCAAGCACAGACTGACGAGAATCACTTTCATTGAAAGGGGTTGCCAAACTTCCGAAAAACTACGAGTTTCCGGAAATCTCAGCAAACATTTTTTCACCCAATCTTGATGACAGTGGCAGGTAATGATGAGTACACGAGTCCCACATGGCTCACCAAATTTCGTTCTGCTAGGGTAAACCGTTCATTTGCAGTAACCATTTTCATGTTTAGGTTTCACTCTGTTTTCTCCCATATGGATACATGTAGTTGTAACTCTAAATCAAACACGGTTTGTGCTAGCTCTTTGAAACTTTGCACAATAATGTAGTTCCAAGTTTCTATCGCTATGCTTTGTGTCCTATTGAAGTAGCCCCAAGCAGAGACTGACGAGAATCACTTTCATTGAAAGGGGTTGCCAAGCTTTCAAAAAACTATGAGTTTCCTGAAATCTCAGCAAACATTTTTTCACCCAATCTTGATGATACTGGCAGTTAATGATCAGTACACCAATCCCACTTGGCTCACCAAATTTTCGTTCTTCTAGGTTTAAAACGTTCCTTGCAGTAACCGTTTTCATGTTTATGTTTTCACTCTGTTTCCTCATATATGGATACATGTAGTTGGAACTTTAAATCCAAACACGGTTTGTGCTAGCTCTTTGAAACTTGGCACAATCATGTAGTTCCAAGTTCTATCGCTATGGTTTGTGTCCTATTGAAGTAGCCCAAAACACAGACTGACGAGAATCACTTTCATTGAAAGGGGTTGCCAAGCTTCCGAAAACTACGAGCTTCCGGAAATCTCAGCAAACATTTTTTCACCGAATCTTGATGATACTTGCAGGTAATGATCAGTACACCAATCCAACTTGGCTCACCAAATTTTCGTTGTTCTAGGTTTAAACCGTTCCTTTGCAGTAACCGTTTTCATGTTTTAGTTTTCACTCTGTTTTCTCCTATATGGATACATGTAGTTGGAACTCTAAATCAAACACGGTTTGTGCTAGCTCTTTGAAACTTGGCACAATAATGTAGTTCCACGTTCTATCATTATGCTTTGTGTCCTATTGAAGTAGCCCCAAGCACAGACTGACGAGAATCACTTTCATTGAAAGGGGTTGCCAAGCTTCCAAAAAACTATGATTCCTGAATCTGAGCAAACATTTTTTCACCCAATCTTGATGATACTTGCAGGTAATGATCAGTACACCAATCCCACTTGGCTCACCAAATTGGTTCTCCCAGGTTAAACCGTTCCTTTGCAGTAACCGATTTCATGTTTAGGTTTCACTCTGTTTTTCTCCCTTATGGATACATGTAGTTGGAACTCTAAATCAAACACGGTTTGTGCTAGCTCTTTGAAACTTGGCACAATAATGTAGTTCCAAGTTCTATCGCTATGGTTTGTGTCCTATTGAAGTAGCCCCAAGCACAGACTGACGAGAATCACTTTCATTGAAAGGGGTTGCCAAGCTTCCGAAAAACTACGAGTTTCCGGAAATCTCAGCAAACATTTTTTCACCCAATCTTGATGACAGTGGCAGGTAATGATGAGTACACGAGTCCCACTTGGCTCACCAAATTTCGTTCTGCTAGGGTAAACCGTTGATTTGCAGTAACCATTTTCATGTTTAGGTTTCACTCTGTTTTCTCCCATATGGATACATGTAGTTGGAACTCTAAATTCAAACACGGTTTGTGCTAGCTCTTTGAAACTTGGCACAATCATGTAGTTCCAAGTTCTGTCGCTATGGTTTGTGTCCTATTGAAGTAGCCCCAAGCACAGACTGACGAGAATCACTTTCATTGAAAGGGGTTGCCAAGCTTCCGAAAACACTACGAGTTTCCGGAAATCTCAGCAAACATTTTTTCACCCAATCTTGATGACAGTGGCAGGTAATGATGAGTACACGAGTCCCACATGGCTCACCAAATTTCGTTCTGCTCGGGTAAACCGTTCATTTGCAGTAACCATTTTCATGTTTAGGTTTCACTCTGTTTTCTCCCATATGGATACATGTTGTTGGAACTCTAAATCAAACACGGTTTGTGCTAGCTCTTTGAAACTTGGCACAATAATGTAGTTCCAAGTTCTATCGCTATGCTTTGTGTCCTATTGAAGTAGCCCCAAGCAGAGACTGACGAGAATCACTTTCATTGAAAGGGGTTGCCAAGCTTTCAAAAAACTATGAGTTTCCTGAAATCTCAGCAAACATTTTTTCACCCAATCTTGATGATACTGGCAGTTAATGATCAGTACACCAATCCCACTTGGCTCACCAAATTTCGTTCTCTAGGTTTAAACGTTCCTTTGCAGTAACCGTTTTCATGTTTAGGTTTCCCTCTGTTTCCTCCTATATGGATACATGTAGTTGGAACTTTAAATCAAACCACGGTTTGTGCTAGCTCTTTGAAACTTGGCACAATCATGTAGTTCCAAGTTCTATCGCTATGGTTTGTGTCCTATTGAAGTAGCCCCAAACACAGACTGACGAGAATCACTTTCATTGAAAGGGGTTGCCAAGCTTCCGAAAACTACGAGCTTCCGGAAATCTCAGCAAACATTTTTTCACCCAATCTTGATGATACAAGCAGGTAATGATCAGTACACCAATCCAACTTGGCTCACCAAATTTCGTTCTTCTAGGTTAAACCGTTCCTTTGAGTAACTGTTTTCATGTTTAGTTTTTCACTCTGTTTTCTTCCTATATGGATACATGTAGTTGGAACTCTAAATCAAACACGGTTTGTGCTAGCTCTTTGAAACTTGGCACAATAATGTAGTTCCAAGTTCTATGGCTATGGTTTGAGTCCTATTTAATTTGCCCCAAGCAGAGACTGACGAGAATCACTTTCATTGAAAGGGGTTGACAAGCTTCCAAAAAACTACGTTTTCCTGAAATCTTAGCAAACATTTTTTTCACCCAATCTTGATGATACTTGCAGGTAATGATCAGTACACCAATCCCACTGGCTCACCAAATTTCGTTCTCCTAGGTTAAACCGTTCCTTTGCAGTAACAGTTTTCATGTTTAGGTTTCACTCTGTTTTCTCCTATATGGATACATGTAGTTGGAACTCTAAATCAAACACGGTTTGTGCTAGCTCTTTGAAACTTGGCACAATAATGTAGTTCCAAGTTCTATCGCTATGGTTTGTGTCCTATTGAAGTAGCCCCAAGCACAGACTGACGAGAATCACTTTCATTGAAAGGGGTTGCCAAGCTTCCAAAAAATTATGAGTTTCCTGAAATCTCAGAAAACATTTTTTTCACCCAATCTTGATGATACTTGCAGGTAATGATCAGTGCACCAAATCCACTTGGCTCACCAAATTTGGTTCTCCCAGGTTAAACCGTTCCTTTGCAGTAACCGTTTTCATGTTTAGGTTTCACTCTGTTTTCTCCTATATGGATACATGTAGTTGGAACTCTAAATCAAACACGGTTTGTGCTAGCTCTTTGAAACTTGGCACAATAATGTAGTTCCAAGTTCTATCGTTATGGTTTGTGTCCTATTGAAGTAGCCCCAAGCACAGACTGACGAGAATCACTTTCATTGAAAGGGGTTGCCAAGCTTCCTAAAAACTACGAGATTCCGGAAATCTCAGCAAACATTTTTTCACCCAATCTTGATGACAGTGGCAGGTAATGATGAGTACACGAGTCCCACTTGGCTCACCAAATTTCGTTCTGCTAGGGTAAACCGTTCATTTGCAGTAACCATTTTCATGTTTAGGTTTCACTCTGTTTTCTCCCATATGGATACATGTAGTTGGAACTCTAAATCAAACACGGTTTGTGCTAGCTCTTTGAAACTTGGCACAATAATGTAGTTCCAAGTTCCATCGCTATGCTTTGTGTCCTTTTGAAGTAGCCCCAAGCAAAGACTGACGAGAATCACTTTCATTGAAAGGGGTTGCCAAGCTTTCAAAAAACTATGAGTTTCCTGAAATATCAGCAAACATTTTTTCACCCAATCTTGATGATACTGGCAGTTAATGATCAGTACACCAATCCCACTTGGCTCAACAAATTTCGTTCTTCTAGGTTAAAACGTTCCTTTGCAGTAACCGTTTTCATGTTTAGGTTTCACTCTGTTTCCTCCTATATGGATACATGTAGTTGGAACTTTAAATCAAACACGGTTTGTGCTAGCTCTTTGAAACTTGGCACAATCATGTAGTTCCAAGTTCTATCGCTATGGTTTGTGTCCTATTGAAGTAGCCCCAAACACAGCCTGACGAGAATCACTTTCATTGAAAGGGGTTGCCAAGCTGCTGAAAAACTACGAGCTTCCGGAAATCTCAGCAAACATTTTTTCACCCAATCTTGATGATACTTGCAGGTAATGATCAGTACACCAATCCAACTTGGCTCACCAAATTTCGTTGTTCTAGGTTAAACCGTTCCTTTGAGTAACTGTTTTCATATTTAGGTTTCACTCTGTTTTCTCCTATATGGATACATGTAGTTGGAACTCTAAATCAAACACGGTTTGTGCTAGCTCTTTGAAACTTGCACAATAATGTAGTTCCAAGTTCTATGGCTATGGTTTGAGTCCTATTTAATTAGCCCCAAGCAGAGACTGACGAGAATCACTTTCATTGAAAGGGGTTGCCAAGCTTCCGAAAAACTATGATTTCCTCAAATCTGAGCAAACATTTTTTCACCCAATCTTGATGATAATTGCAGGTAATGATCAGTACACCAATCCCACTTGGCTCACCAAATTTCGTTCTCCTTGGTTAAACCGTTCCTTTGCAGTAACCGTTTTCATGTTTAGGTTTCACTCTGTTTTCTCCTATATGGATACATGTAGTTGGAACTCTAAATCAAACACGGTTTGTTCTAGCTCTTTGAAACATGGCACAATCATGTAGTTCCAAGTTCTATCGCTATGGTTTGTGTCCTATTGAAGTAGCCCCAAGCACAGACTGACGAGAATCACTTTCATTGAAAGGGGTTGCCAAACTTCCGAAAAACTACGAGTTTCCGGAAATCTCAGCAAACATTTTTTCACCCAATCTTGATGACAGTGGCAGGTAATCATGAGCACACGAGTCCCACTTGGCTCACCAAATTTCGTTCTGCTAGGCTAAACCGTTCATTTGCAGTAACCATTTTCATGTTTAGGTTTCACTCTGTTTTCTCCCATATGGATACATGTAGTTGTAACTCTAAATCAAACACGGTTTGTGCTAGATCTTTGAAACTTGGCACAATAATGTAGTTCCAAGTTCTATCGCTATGCTTTGTGTCCTATTGAAGTAGCCCCAAGCAGAGACTGACGAGAATCACTTTCATTGAAAGGGGTTGCCAAGCTTCCGAAAAACTACGAGTTTCCGGAAATCTCAGCAAACATTTTTTCATCCAATCTTGATGACAGTGGCAGGTAATGATGAGTACACGAGTCCCACTTGGCTCACCAAATTTCGTTCTGCTAGGGTAAACCGTTCATTTGCAGTAACCATTTTCATGTTTAGGTTTCACTCTGTTTTCTCCCATATGGATACATGTAGTTGGAACTCTAAATCAAACACGGTTTGTGCTAGCTCTTTGAAACTTGGCACAATCATGTAGTTCCAAGTTCTGTCGCTATGGTTTGTGTCCTATTGAAGTAGCCCCAAGCACAGACTGACGAGAATCACTTTCATTGAAAGGGGTTGCCAAGCTTCCGAAAACACTACGAGTTTCCGGAAATCTCAGCAAACATTTTTTCACCCAATCTTGATGACAGTGGCAGGTAATGATGAGTACACGAGTCCCACATGGCTCACCAAATTTCGTTCTGCTAGGGTAAACCGTTCATTTGCAGTAACCATTTTCATGTTTAGGTTTCACTCTGTTTTCTCCCATATGGATACATGTAGTTGGAACTCTAAATCAAACACGGTTTGTGCTAGCTCTTTGAAACTTGGCACAATAATGTAGTTCCAAGTTCTATCGCTATGCTTTGTGTCCTATTGAAGTAGCCCCAAGCAGAGACTGACGAGAATCACTTTCATTGAAAGGGGTTGCCAAGCTTTCAAAAAACTATGAGTTTCCTGAAATCTCAGCAAACATTTTTTCACCCAATCTTGATGATACTGGCAGTTAATGATCAGTACACCAATCCCACTTGGCTCACCAAATTTCGTTCTTCTAGGTTTAAACGTTCCTTTGCAGTAACCGTTTTCATGTTTAGGTTTCACTCTGTTTCCTCCTATATGGATACATGTAGTTGGAACTTTAAATCAAACACGGTTTGTGCTAGCTCTTTGAAACTTGGCACAATCATGTAGTTCCAAGTTCTATCGCTATGGTTTGTGTCCTATTGAAGTAGCCCCAAACACAGACTGACGAGAATCACTTTCATTGAAAGGGGTTGCCAAGCTTCCGAAAAACTACGAGCTTCCGGAAATCTCAGCAAACATTTTTTCACCCAATCTTGATGATACTTGCAGGTAATGATCAGTACACCAATCCCACTTGGCTCACCAAATTTGGTTCTCCCAGGTTAAACCGTTCCTTTGCAGTAACCGTTTTCATGTTTAGGTTTCACTCTGTTTTCTCCTATATGGATACATGTAGTTGGAACTCTAAATCAAACACGGTTTGTTCTAGCTCTTTGAAACATGGCACAATCATGTAGTTCCAAGTTCTATCGCTATGGTTTGTGTCCTATTGAAGTAGCCCCAAGCACAGACTGACGAGAATCACTTTCATTGAAAGGGGTTGCCAAGCTTCCGAAAAACTACGAGTTTCCGGAAATCTCAGCAAACATTTTTTCACCCAATCTTGATGACAGTGGCAGGTAATCATGAGCACACGAGTCCCACTTGGCTCACCAAATTTCGTTCTGCTAGGGTAAACCGTTCATTTGCAGTAACCATTTTCATGTTTAGGTTTCACTCTGTTTTCTCCCATATGGATACATGTAGTTGTAACTCTAAATCAAACACGGTTTGTGCTAGCTCTTTGAAACTTGGCACAATAATGTAGTTCCAAGTTCTATCGCTATGCTTTGTGTCCTATTGAAGTAGCCCCAAGCAGAGACTGACGAGAATCACTTTCATTGAAAGGGGTTGCCAAGCTTCCGAAAAACTACGAGTTTCCGGAAATCTCAGCAAACATTTTTTCATCCAATCTTGATGACAGTGGCAGGTAATGATGAGTACACGAGTCCCACTTGGCTCACCAAATTTCGTTCTGCTAGGGTAAACCGTTCATTTGCAGTAACCATTTTCATGTTTAGGTTTCACTCTGTTTTCTCCCATATGGATACATGGAGTTGGAACTCTAAATCAAACACGGTTTGTGCTAGCTCTTTGAAACTTGGCACAATCATGTAGTTCCAAGTTCTGTCGCTATGGTTTGTGTCCTATTGAAGTAGCCCCAAGCACAGACTGACGAGAATCACTTTCATTGAAAGGGGTTGCCAAGCTTCCGAAAACACTGCGAGTTTCCGGAAATCTCAGCAAACATTTTTTCACCCAATCTTGATGACAGTGGCAGGTAATGATGAGTACACGAGTCCCACATGGCTCACCAAATTTCGTTCTGCTAGGGTAAACCGTTCATTTGCAGTAACCATTTTCATGTTTAGGTTTCACTCTGTTTTCTCCCATATGGATACATGTAGTTGGAACTCTAAATCAAACACGGTTTGTGCTAGCTCTTTGAAACTTGGCACAATAATGTAGTTCCAAGTTCTATCGCTATGCTTTGTGTCCTATTGAAGTAGCCCCAAGCAGAGACTGACGAGAATCACTTTCATTGAAAGGGGTTGCCAAGCTTTCAAAAAACTATGAGTTTCCTGAAATCTCAGCAAACATTTTTTCACCCAATCTTGATGATACTGGCAGTTAATGATCAGTACACCAATCCCACTTGGCTCACCAAATTTCGTTCTTCTAGGTTTAAACGTTCCTTTGCAGTAACCGTTTTCATGTTTAGGTTTCACTCTGTTTCCTCCTATATGGATACATGTAGTTGGAACTTTAAATCAAACACGGTTTGTGCTAGCTCTTTGAAACTTGGCACAATCATGTAGTTCCAAGTTCTATCGCTATGGTTTGTGTCCTATTGAAGTAGCCCCAAACACAGACTGACGAGAATCACTTTCATTGAAAGGGGTTGCCATTCTTCCGAAAAACTACGAGCTTCCGGAAATCTCAGCAAACATTTTTTCACCCAATCTTGATGATACTTGCAGGTAATGATCAGTACACCAATCCCACTTGGCTCACCAAATTTCGTTCTCCTAGGTTAAACCGTTCCTTTGCAGTAACCGTTTTCATGTTTAGGTTTCACTCTGTTTTCTCCTATATGGATACATGTAGTTGGAACTCTAAATCAAACACGGTTTGTGCTAGCTCTTTGAAACTTGGCACAATAATGTAGTTCCAAGTTCTATCGCTATGGTTTGTGTCCTATTGAAGTAGCCCCAAGCACAGACTGACGAGAATCACTTTCATTGAAAGGGGTTGCCAAGCTTCAAAAAAAATTATGAGTTTCCTGAAATCTCAGAAAACATTTTTTTCACCCAATCTTGATGATACTTGCAGGTAATGATCAGTACACCAATCCCACTTGGCTCACCAAATTTGGTTCTCCCAGGTTAAACCGTTCCTTTGCAGTAACCGTTTTCATGTTTAGTTTTCACTCTGTTTTCTCCTATATGGATACATGTAGTTGGAACTCTAAATCAAACACGGTTTGTGCTAGCTCTTTGAAACTTGGCACAATAATGTAGTTCCACGTTCTATCGTTATGCTTTGTGTCCTATTGAAGTAGCCCCAAGCACAGACTGACGAGAATCACTTTCATTGAAAGGGGTTGCCAAGCTTCCAAAAAACTATGATTTCCTGAAATCTGAGCAAACATTTTTTCACCCAATCTTGATGATACTTGCAGGTAATGATCAGTACACCAATCCCACTTGGCTCACCAAATTTGGTTCTCCCAGGTTAAACCGTACCTTTGCAGTAACCGATTTCATGTTTAGGTTTCACTCTGTTTTCTCCCATATGGATACATGTAGTTGGAACTCTAAATCAAACACGGTTTGTGCTAGCTCTTTGAAACTTGGCACAATAATGTAGTTCCAAGTTCTATCGCTATGCTTTGTGTCCTATTGAAGTAGCCCCAAGCAGAGACTGACGAGAATCACTTTCATTGAAAGGGGTTGCCAAGCTTCCGAAAAACTACGAGTTTCCGGAAATCTCAGCAAACATTTTTTCATCCAATCTTGATGACAGTGGCAGGTAATGATGAGTACACGAGTCCCACTTGGCTCACCAAATTTCGTTCTGCTAGGGTAAACCGTTCATTTGCAGTAACCATTTTCATGTTTAGGTTTCACTCTGTTTTCTCCCATATGGATACATGTAGTTGGAACTCTAAATCAAACACGGTTTGTGCTAGCTCTTTGAAACTTGGCACAATAATGTAGTTCCAAGTTCTATCGCTATGCTTTGTGTCCTATTGAAGTAGCCCCAAGCAGAGACTGACGAGAATCACTTTCATTGAAAGGGGTTGCCAAGCTTCCGAAAAACTACGAGTTTCCGGAAATCTCAGCAAACATTTTTTCATCCAATCTTGATGACAGTGGCAGGTAATGATGAGTACACGAGTCCCACTTGGCTCACCAAATTTAGTTCTGCTAGGGTAAACCGTTCATTTGCAGTAACCATTTTCATGTTTAGGTTTCACTCTGTTTTCTCCCATATGGATACATGTAGTTGGAACTCTAAATCAAACACGGTTTGTGCTAGCTCTTTGAAACTTGGCACAATCATGTAGTTCCAAGTTCTGTCGCTATGGTTTGTGTCCTATTGAAGTAGCCCCAAGCACAGACTGACGAGAATCACTTTCATTGAAAGGGGTTGCCAAGCTTCCGAAAACACTGCGAGTTTCCGGAAATCTCAGCAAACATTTTTTCACCCAATCTTGATGACAGTGGCAGGTAATGATGAGTACACGAGTCCCACATGGCTCACCAAATTTCGTTCTGCTAGGGTAAACCGTTCATTTGCAGTAACCATTTTCATGTTTAGGTTTCACTCTGTTTTCTCCCATATGGATACATGTAGTTGGAACTCTAAATCAAACACGGTTTGTGCTAGCTCTTTGAAACTTGGCACAATAATGTAGTTCCAAGTTCTATCGCTATGCTTTGTGTCCTATTGAAGTAGCCCCAAGCAGAGACTGACGAGAATCACTTTCATGGAAAGGGGTTGCCAAGCTTTCAAAAAACTATGAGTTTCCTGAAATCTCAGCAAACATTTTTTCACCCAATCTTGATGATACTGGCAGTTAATGATCAGTACACCAATCCCACTTGGCTCACCAAATTTCGTTCTTCTAGGTTTAAACGTTCCTTTGCAGTAACCGTTTTCATGTTTAGGTTTCACTCTGTTTCCTCCTATATGGATACATGTAGTTGGAACTTTAAATCAAACACGGTTTGTGCTAGCTCTTTGAAACTTGGCACAATCATGTAGTTCCAAGTTCTATCGCTATGGTTTGTGTCCTATTGAAGTAGCCCCAAACACAGACTGACGAGAATCACTTTCATTGAAAGGGGTTGCCATTCTTCCGAAAAACTACGAGCTTCCGGAAATCTCAGCAAACATTTTTTCACCCAATCTTGATGATACTTGCAGGTAATGATCAGTACACCAATCCCACTTGGCTCACCAAATTTCGTTCTCCTAGGTTAAACCGTTCCTTTGCAGTAACCGTTTTCATGTTTAGGTTTCACTCTGTTTTCTCCTATATGGATACATGTAGTTGGAACTCTAAATCAAACACGGTTTGTGCTAGCTCTTTGAAACTTGGCACAATAATGTAGTTCCAAGTTCTATCGCTATGGTTTGTGTCCTATTGAAGTAGCCCCAAGCACAGACTGACGAGAATCACTTTCATTGAAAGGGGTTGCCAAGCTTCAAAAAAAATTATGAGTTTCCTGAAATCTCAGAAAACATTTTTTTCACCCAATCTTGATGATACTTGCAGGTAATGATCAGTACACCAATCCCACTTGGCTCACCAAATTTGGTTCTCCCAGGTTAAACCGTTCCTTTGCAGTAACCGTTTTCATGTTTAGTTTTCACTCTGTTTTCTCCTATATGGATACATGTAGTTGGAACTCTAAATCAAACACGGTTTGTGCTAGCTCTTTGAAACTTGGCACAATAATGTAGTTCCACGTTCTATCGTTATGCTTTGTGTCCTATTGAAGTAGCCCCAAGCACAGACTGACGAGAATCACTTTCATTGAAAGGGGTTGCCAAGCTTCCAAAAAACTATGATTTCCTGAAATCTGAGCAAACATTTTTTCACCCAATCTTGATGATACTTGCAGGTAATGATCAGTACACCAATCCCACTTGGCTCACCAAATTTGGTTCTCCCAGGTTAAACCGTACCTTTGCAGTAACCGATTTCATGTTTAGGTTTCACTCTGTTTTCTCCCATATGGATACATGTAGTTGGAACTCTAAATCAAACACGGTTTGTGCTAGCTCTTTGAAACTTGGCACAATAATGTAGTTCCAAGTTCTATCGCTATGCTTTGTGTCCTATTGAAGTAGCCCCAAGCAGAGACTGACGAGAATCACTTTCATTGAAAGGGGTTGCCAAGCTTCCGAAAAACTACGAGTTTCCGGAAATCTCAGCAAACATTTTTTCATCCAATCTTGATGACAGTGGCAGGTAATGATGAGTACACGAGTCCCACTTGGCTCACCAAATTTCGTTCTGCTAGGGTAAACCGTTCATTTGCAGTAACCATTTTCATGTTTAGGTTTCACTCTGTTTTCTCCCATATGGATACATGTAGTTGGAACTCTAAATCAAACACGGTTTGTGCTAGCTCTTTGAAACTTGGCACAATCATGTAGTTCCAAGTTCTGTCGCTATGGTTTGTGTCCTATTGAAGTAGCCCCAAGCACAGACTGACGAGAATCACTTTCATTGAAAGGGGTTGCCAAGCTTCCGAAAACACTACGAGTTTCCGGAAATCTCAGCAAACATTTTTTCACCCAATCTTGATGACAGTGGCAGGTAATGATGAGTACACGAGTCCCACATGGCTCACCAAATTTCGTTCTGCTAGGGTAAACCGTTCATTTGCAGTAACCATTTTCATGTTTAGGTTTCACTCTGTTTTCTCCATATGGATACATGTAGTTGGAACTCTAAATCAAACACGGTTTGTGCTAGCTCTTTGAAACTTGGCACAATAATGTAGTTCCAAGTTCTATCGCTATGCTTTGTGTCCTATTGAAGTAGCCCCAAGCAGAGACTGACGAGAATCACTTTCATTGAAAGGGGTTGCCAAGCTTTCAAAAAACTATGAGTTTCCTGAAATCTCAGCAAACATTTTTTCACCCAATCTTGATGATACTGGCAGTTAATGATCAGTACACCAATGCCACTTGGCTCACCAAATTTCGTTCTTCTAGGTTTAAACGTTCCTTTGCAGTAACCGTTTTCATGTTTAGGTTTCACTCTGTTTCCTCCTATATGGATACATGTAGTTGGAACTTTAAATCAAACACGGTTTGTGCTAGCTCTTTGAAACTTGGCACAATCATGTAGTTCCAAGTTCTATCGCTATGGTTTGTGTCCTATTGAAGTAGCCCCAAACACAGACTGACGAGAATCACTTTCATTGAAAGGGGTTGCCAAGCTTCCGAAAAACTACGAGCTTCCGGAAATCTCAGCAAACATTTTTTCACCCAATCTTGATGATACTTGCAGGTAATGATCAGTACACCAATCCCACTTGGCTCACCAAATTTCGTTCTCCTAGGTTAAACCGTTCCTTTGCAGTAACCGTTTTCATGTTTAGGTTTCACTCTGTTTTCTCCTATATGGATACATGTAGTTGGAACTCTAAATCAAACACGGTTTGTGCTAGCTCTTTGAAACTTGGCACAATCATGTAGTTCCAAGTTCTATCGCTATGGTTTGTGTCCTATTGAAGTAGCCCCAAGCACAGACTGACGAGAATCACTTTCATTGAAAGGGGTTGCCAAGCTTCCGAAAAACTACGAGTTTCCGGAAATCTCAGCAAACATTTTTTCACCCAATCTTGATGACAGTGGCAGGTAATGATGAGTACACGAGTCCCACTTGGCTCACCAAATTTCGTTCTGCTAGGGTAAACCGTTGATTTGCAGTAACCATTTTCATGTTTAGGTTTCACTCTGTTTTCTCCTATATGGATACATGTAGTTGGAACTCTAAATCAAACACGGTTTGTGCTAGCTCTTTGAAACTTGGCACAATAATGTAGTTCCAAGTTCTATGGCTATGGTTTGAGTCCTACTTAAGTAGCCCCAAGCAGACACTGACGAGAATCACTTTCATTGAAAGGGGTTGCCAAGCTTCCGAAAAACTATGATTTCCTGAAATCTGAGCAAATATTTTTTCACCCAATCTTGATGATACTTGCAGGTAATGATCAGTACACCAATCCCACTTGGCTCACCAAATTTCGTTCTCCTAGGTTAAACCGTTCCTTTGCAGTAACCGTGTTCATGTTTAGGTTTCACTCTGTTTTCTCTTATATGAATACATGTAGTTGGAACTCTAAATCAAACAGGTTTGTGCTAGCTCTTTGAAACTTGGCAAAATCATGTAGTTCCAAGTTCTGTCGCTATGGTTTGTGTCCTATTGAAGTAGCCCCAAGCACAGACTGACGAGAATCACTTTCATTGAAAGGGGTTGCCAAGCTTCCGAAAACACTACGAGTTTCCGGAAATCTCAGCAAACATTTTTTCACCCAATCTTGATGACAGTGGCAGGTAATGATGAGTACACGAGTCCCACATGGCTCACCAAATTTCGTTCTGCTAGGGTAAACCGTTCATTTGCAGTAACCATTTTCATGTTTAGGTTTCACTCTGTTTTCTCCCATATGGATACATGTAGTTGGAACTCTAAATCAAACACGGTTTGTGCTAGCTCTTTGAAACTTGGCACAATAATGTAGTTCCAAGATCTATCGCTATGCTTTGTGTCCTATTGAAGTAGCCCCAAGCAGAGACTGACGAGAATCACTTTCATGGAAAGGGGTTGCCAAGCTTCCAAAAAACTATGAGTTTCCTGAAATCTCAGCAAACATTTTTTCACCCAATCTTGATGATACTGGCAGTTAATGATCAGTACACCAATCCCACTTGGCTCACCAAATTTCGTTCTTCTAGGTTTAAACGTTCCTTTGCAGTAACCGTTTTCATGTTTAGGTTTCACTCTGTTTCCTCCTATATGGATACATGTAGTTGGAACTTTAAATCAAACACGGTTTGTGCTAGCTCTTTGAAACTTGGCACAATCATGTAGTTCCAAGTTCTATCGCTATGGTTTGTGTCCTATTGAAGTAGCCCCAAACACAGACTGACGAGAATCACTTTCATTGAAAGGGGTTGCCATTCTTCCGAAAAACTACGAGCTTCCGGAAATCTCAGCAAACATTTTTTCACCCAATCTTGATGATACTTGCAGGTAATGATCAGTACACCAATCCCACTTGGCTCACCAAATTTCGTTCTCCTAGGTTAAACCGTTCCTTTGCAGTAACCGTTTTCATGTTTAGGTTTCACTCTGTTTTCTCCTATATGGATACATGTAGTTGGAACTCTAAATCAAACACGGTTTGTGCTAGCTCTTTGAAACTTGGCACAATAATGTAGTTCCAAGTTCTATCGCTATGGTTTGTGTCCTATTGAAGTAGCCCCAAGCACAGACTGACGAGAATCACTTTCATTGAAAGGGGTTGCCAAGCTTCAAAAAAAATTATGAGTTTCCTGAAATCTCAGAAAACATTTTTTTCACCCAATCTTGATGATACTTGCAGGTAATGATCAGTACACCAATCCCACTTGGCTCACCAAATTTGGTTCTCCCAGGTTAAACCGTTCCTTTGCAGTAACCGTTTTCATGTTTAGTTTTCACTCTGTTTTCTCCTATATGGATACATGTAGTTGGAACTCTAAATCAAACACGGTTTGTGCTAGCTCTTTGAAACTTGGCACAATAATGTAGTTCCACGTTCTATCGTTATGCTTTGTGTCCTATTGAAGTAGCCCCAAGCACAGACTGACGAGAATCACTTTCATTGAAAGGGGTTGCCAAGCTTCCAAAAAACTATGATTTCCTGAAATCTGAGCAAACATTTTTTCACCCAATCTTGATGATACTTGCAGGTAATGATCAGTACACCAATCCCACTTGGCTCACCAAATTTGGTTCTCCCAGGTTAAACCGTACCTTTGCAGTAACCGATTTCATGTTTAGGTTTCACTCTGTTTTCTCCCATATGGATACATGTAGTTGGAACTCTAAATCAAACACGGTTTGTGCTAGCTCTTTGAAACTTGGCACAATAATGTAGTTCCAAGTTCTATCGCTATGCTTTGTGTCCTATTGAAGTAGCCCCAAGCAGAGACTGACGAGAATCACTTTCATTGAAAGGGGTTGCCAAGCTTCCGAAAAACTACGAGTTTCCGGAAATCTCAGCAAACATTTTTTCATCCAATCTTGATGACAGTGGCAGGTAATGATGAGTACACGAGTCCCACTTGGCTCACCAAATTTCGTTCTGCTAGGGTAAACCGTTCATTTGCAGTAACCATTTTCATGTTTAGGTTTCACTCTGTTTTCTCCCATATGGATACATGTAGTTGGAACTCTAAATCAAACACGGTTTGTGCTAGCTCTTTGAAACTTGGCACAATCATGTAGTTCCAAGTTCTGTCGCTATGGTTTGTGTCCTATTGAAGTAGCCCCAAGCACAGACTGACGAGAATCACTTTCATTGAAAGGGGTTGCCAAGCTTCCGAAAACACTACGAGTTTCCGGAAATCTCAGCAAACATTTTTTCACCCAATCTTGATGACAGTGGCAGGTAATGATGAGTACACGAGTCCCACATGGCTCACCAAATTTCGTTCTGCTAGGGTAAACCGTTCATTTGCAGTAACCATTTTCATGTTTAGGTTTCACTCTGTTTTCTCCATATGGATACATGTAGTTGGAACTCTAAATCAAACACGGTTTGTGCTAGCTCTTTGAAACTTGGCACAATAATGTAGTTCCAAGTTCTATCGCTATGCTTTGTGTCCTATTGAAGTAGCCCCAAGCAGAGACTGACGAGAATCACTTTCATTGAAAGGGGTTGCCAAGCTTTCAAAAAACTATGAGTTTCCTGAAATCTCAGCAAACATTTTTTCACCCAATCTTGATGATACTGGCAGTTAATGATCAGTACACCAATGCCACTTGGCTCACCAAATTTCGTTCTTCTAGGTTTAAACGTTCCTTTGCAGTAACCGTTTTCATGTTTAGGTTTCACTCTGTTTCCTCCTATATGGATACATGTAGTTGGAACTTTAAATCAAACACGGTTTGTGCTAGCTCTTTGAAACTTGGCACAATCATGTAGTTCCAAGTTCTATCGCTATGGTTTGTGTCCTATTGAAGTAGCCCCAAACACAGACTGACGAGAATCACTTTCATTGAAAGGGGTTGCCAAGCTTCCGAAAAACTACGAGCTTCCGGAAATCTCAGCAAACATTTTTTCACCCAATCTTGATGATACTTGCAGGTAATGATCAGTACACCAATCCCACTTGGCTCACCAAATTTCGTTCTCCTAGGTTAAACCGTTCCTTTGCAGTAACCGTTTTCATGTTTAGGTTTCACTCTGTTTTCTCCTATATGGATACATGTAGTTGGAACTCTAAATCAAACACGGTTTGTGCTAGCTCTTTGAAACTTGGCACAATCATGTAGTTCCAAGTTCTATCGCTATGGTTTGTGTCCTATTGAAGTAGCCCCAAGCACAGACTGACGAGAATCACTTTCATTGAAAGGGGTTGCCAAGCTTCCGAAAAACTACGAGTTTCCGGAAATCTCAGCAAACATTTTTTCACCCAATCTTGATGACAGTGGCAGGTAATGATGAGTACACGAGTCCCACTTGGCTCACCAAATTTCGTTCTGCTAGGGTAAACCGTTGATTTGCAGTAACCATTTTCATGTTTAGGTTTCACTCTGTTTTCTCCTATATGGATACATGTAGTTGGAACTCTAAATCAAACACGGTTTGTGCTAGCTCTTTGAAACTTGGCACAATAATGTAGTTCCAAGTTCTATGGCTATGGTTTGAGTCCTACTTAAGTAGCCCCAAGCAGACACTGACGAGAATCACTTTCATTGAAAGGGGTTGCCAAGCTTCCGAAAAACTATGATTTCCTGAAATCTGAGCAAATATTTTTTCACCCAATCTTGATGATACTTGCAGGTAATGATCAGTACACCAATCCCACTTGGCTCACCAAATTTCGTTCTCCTAGGTTAAACCGTTCCTTTGCAGTAACCGTGTTCATGTTTAGGTTTCACTCTGTTTTCTCTTATATGAATACATGTAGTTGGAACTCTAAATCAAACAGGTTTGTGCTAGCTCTTTGAAACTTGGCAAAATCATGTAGTTCCAAGTTCTGTCGCTATGGTTTGTGTCCTATTGAAGTAGCCCCAAGCACAGACTGACGAGAATCACTTTCATTGAAAGGGGTTGCCAAGCTTCCGAAAACACTACGAGTTTCCGGAAATCTCAGCAAACATTTTTTCACCCAATCTTGATGACAGTGGCAGGTAATGATGAGTACACGAGTCCCACATGGCTCACCAAATTTCGTTCTGCTAGGGTAAACCGTTCATTTGCAGTAACCATTTTCATGTTTAGGTTTCACTCTGTTTTCTCCCATATGGATACATGTAGTTGGAACTCTAAATCAAACACGGTTTGTGCTAGCTCTTTGAAACTTGGCACAATAATGTAGTTCCAAGATCTATCGCTATGCTTTGTGTCCTATTGAAGTAGCCCCAAGCAGAGACTGACGAGAATCACTTTCATTGAAAGGGGTTGCCAAGCTTTCTAAAAACTATGAGTTTCCTGAAATCTCAGCAAACATTTTTTCACCCAATCTTGATGATACTGGCAGGTAATGATCAGTACACCAATCCGACTTGGCTCAACAAATTTCGTTCTTCTAGGTTAAACCGTTCCTTTGCAGTAACCGTTTTCAAGTTTAGATTTCACTCTGTTTTCTCCTATATGGATACATGTCTTTGGAACTCTAAATCAACACAGTTTGTGCTAGCTCTTTGAAACATGGCACAATAATGTAGTTCCAAGTTCTGTCGCTAAAGTTTGTGTCCTATTGAAGTAGCCCCAAGCAGAGATTGATTAGAATCACTTTCATTGAACGGGGTTGCCAAGCTTCCAAAAAACTACTAGTTTCCTGAAATCTCAGCAAACATTTTTCACCCAATCTTGATGATACTGGCAGGTAATGATCAGTACACCAATGCCACTTGGCTCACCAAATTTCGTTCTTCGAGGTTAAACCGTTCCTTTGCAGTAACCGTTTTCATGTTTATGTTTCACTCTATTTTGTCCTACATGGATACATGTAGTTGGAACTCTAAATCAAACACGGTTTGTGCTAGCCCTTTGAAACTATGCACAATAATGTAGTTCCGAGTTCTATCGCTACAGTTTGTGTCCTATGGAAGTAGCCCCAAGCAGAGACTGACGAGAATCACTTTCATTGAAAGGGGTTGCCAAGCTTCCACAAAACTACGATTTCCTGAAATCTCAGCAAAATATTTTCACCCAATCTTGATGATACTTGCAGGTAATGATTGGTACACCAATCCCACTTGGGTCACCAAATTTCCTTCTTCTAAGTTAAACCGTTCATTTGCAGTAACCGTTTTCATGTTTAGGTTTCACTCTATTTTCTCCTATATGGATACATGTAGTTCGAACTCTAAATCAAACACGGTTTGTGCTAGCTCTTTGAAACTTGGCATAATAATGTAGTTCCAAGTTCTATCGCTATGGTTTGTGTCCTATTGATGTAGCCCCAAGCAGAGACTGACGAGAATCACTTTCATTGAAAGGGGTTGCCAAACTTCTAAAAAACTACGATTTCCTGAAACTTGAGCAAACATTTTTTCACCCAATCTTGATGATACTGGCAGGTAATGATCAGTACACCAATCCCACTTGGCTCACCAAATTTCGTTCTTCTAGGTTAAACCGTTCCTTTGAAGTAACCGTTTTCATGTTTAGGTTTCACTCTGTTTTCTCCTATATGGATACATGTAGTTGGAACTCTAAATCAAACAAGGATTGTGCTAGCTGTTTGAAACTTGGCACAATAATGTAGTTCCAAGTTCTATAGCTATGGTTTGTGTCCTATTGATGTAGCACCAAGCAGAGACTGACGAGAATCACTTTCATTGAAAGGGGTTGCCAAGCTTCCAAAAAACCACGAGTTTACTGAAATCTCAGCAAACTTTTTTTCACCCAATCTTAATGATACTGGCAGGTAATAATCAGTACACCAATCCCACTTGGCTCACCAAATTTCGTTTTTCTAGGTTAAACCGTTCGTTTGCAGTAACCGATTTCATGTTTAGGTTTCACTCTGTTTTCTCCTATATGGATACATGTAGTTGGAACTCTAAATCAAACACGGTTTGTGCTAGCTCTTTGAAACTTGGCACAATAATGTAGTTCCAAGTTCTATCGCTATGGTTTGTGTCCTATTGAAGTAGCCCCAGCAGAGACTGACGAGAATCACTTTCATTGAATGGGGTTGCCAAGCTTCCAAAAACTACAAGTGTCTGGTAATCTCAACAAAATTTTTCACCCAATCTTCATGATACTGGCAGGTAATGAAAAGTACACCAATCCCACTTGGCTCACCAAATTTCGTTCTTCTAGGTTAAACCGTTCCTTTGCAGTAACCGTTTTCATGTTTAGGTTTCACTCTGTTTTCTCCTATATGGATACATGTAGTTGGAACTCTAAATCAAACACGGTTTGTGCTAACTCTTTGCAACTTGGCACAGTAATGTAGTTCCAAATTCTATCACTATGGTTTGTGTACTATTGAAGTAGCCCCAAGCAGAGACTGACGAGAATCACTTTCATGGAAAGGAGTTGCCAAGCTTTCGAAAAAATACGAGTTTCCTGAAATCTCAGCAAACATTTTTTCACCCAATATTGATGATACTGGCAGGTCATGATCAGTACACCAATCCCACTTGGCTCACCAAATTTCGTTCTTCTAGATTAAACCGTTCCGTTTCAGGAACCGTTTTCATGTTTAGGTTTCACTCTGTTTTCTCCTATATGGATACATGTATTTGGAACTCTAAATCAAACACGGTTCGTGCTAGCTCTTTGAAACTTGGCACCATAATGGAGTTCCAAGTTCTATCGCTATGGTTTGTGTCCTATTGAAGTAGCCCTAAGCAGAGACTGACGAGAATCACTTTCATTGAAAGGGGATGCCAAGCTTCTAAAAAACTACGAGTTTCCTGAAATCTCAGCAAACATTTTTTCACCCAATCTTGATGATAATTGCAGGTAATGATCAGTCCATCAATCCCACTTGGCTCACCAAATTTCGTTCTTCTAGGTTAAACCGTTCCTTTGCAGTAACCGTTTTCATGTTTAGGTTTCACTCTGTTTTCTCCTATATGGATACATGTAGTTGGACCTCTAAATCAAACAAGGTTTGTGCTAGCTCTTTGAAACTTGGCACAATAATATAGTTCCAATTTCTATCGCTATGGTTTGTGTCCTATTGAAGTAGGCCCAAGCAGAGAATGACGAGAATCACTTTCATTGAAAGGGGTTGCCAAGCTTCCAAAAAACTACGATTTCCTGAAAGTTGAGCAAACATTTTTTCACACAATCTTGATGATACTGGCAGGTAATGATCAGTACACCAATCCCACTTGGCTCAACAAATTTCGTTCTTCTAGGTTAAACCGTTCCTTTGCAGTAACCGTTTTCATGTTTAGGTTTCACTCTGTTTTCTCCTATATGGATACATGTAGTTGGAACTCTAAATCAAACACGGTTTGTGCTAGCTCTTTGAAACTTGGCACAATAATGTAGTTCCAAGTTCTATCGCTATGGTTTGTGTCCTATTGAAGTAGCCCCAAGCACAGACTGACGAGAATCACTTTCATTGAAAGGGGTTGCCAAGCTTCCAAAAACTACAAGTGTCTGGTAATCTCAACAAAATTTTTCACCCAATCTTCATGATACTGGCAGGTAATGATAAGTACACCAATCCCACTTGGCTCACCAAATTTCGTTCTTCTAGGTTAAACCGTTCCTTTGCAGTAACCATTTTCATGTTTAGGTTTCACTCTGTTTTCTCCTATATGGATACATGTATTTGGAACTCTAAATCAAACACGGTTCGTGCTAGCTCTTTGAAACTTGGCACCATAATGGAGTTCCAAGTTCTATCGCTATGGTTTGTGTCCTATTGAAGTAGCCCCAAGCAGAGTCTGACGAGAATCACTTTCATTGAAAGGGGATGCCAAGCTTCTAAAAAACTACGAGTTTCCTGAAATCTCAGCAAACATTTTTTCACCCAATCTTGATGATACTGGCAGGTAATGATCAGTACACCAATCCCACTTGGCTCACCAAATTTCGTTCGTCTAGGTTAAACCATTCCTTTGCAGTAACCGTTTTCATGTTTAGGTTTCACTCTGTTTTCTCCTATATGGATACATGTAGTTGGAACTCTAAATCAAACACGGTTTGTGCTAGCTCTTTGACACTTGGCACAATAATGTAGTTCCAAGTTCTATCGCTATGGTTTGTGTCCTATTGATGTAGCACCAAGCAGAGACTGACGAGAATCACTTTCCTTGAAAGGGGTTGCCAAACTTCCAAAAAACTACAATTTCCTGAAACTTGAGCATACATTTTTTCACCCAATCATGGTGATACTTGCAGGTAATGATCAGTACACCAATCCCACTTGGCTCACCAAATTTCGTTCTTCTAGGTGAATCCGTTCCTTTGCAGTAACCGTTTTCGTGTTTAGGTTTCACTCTGTTTTCTGCAATATGAATACATGTTGTTGGAACTCTAAATCAAACACGGTTTGTGCTAGCTCTTTGAAACTTGGCAAAATAATGTAGTTCCAAGTTCTATCGCTATGTTTTGTGTCCTATTGAAGTAGCCCCAAGCAGAGACTGACGAGAATGACTTTCATTGAAAGGGGTTGCCAAGCTTCCAAAAACTACGAGTTTCCTGAAATCTCAGCAAACATTTTTTCGCCCAATCTTGATGATACTGGCAGGTAATGATAAGTACACCAATCCCACTTGGCTCACCAAATTTCGTTCTTCTAGGTTAAACCGTTCCTTTGCAGTAACCATTTTCATGTTTAGGTTTCACTCTGTTTTCTCCTATATGGATACATGTAGTTGGAACTCTAAATCAAACACGGTTTGTGCTAGCTCTTTGAAACTTGGCAAAATAATGTAGTTCCAAGTTCTATCGCTATGGTTTGTGTCCTATTGAAGTAGCCCCAACCAGAGACTGACGAGAATCACTTTCATTGAAAAGGGTTGCCAAGCTTCCAAAAAACTACGAGTTTCCTGAAATCTCAGCAAACATTTATTCACCCAATATTGATGATAATTGCAGGTAATGATCAGTCCATCAATCCCACTTGGCTCACCAAATTTCGTTCTTCTACGTTAAACCGTTCCTTTGCAGTAACCGTTTTCATGTTTAGGTTTCACTCTGTTTTCTCCTATATGGATACATGTAGTTGGACCTATAAATCAAACAAGGTTTGTGCTAGCTCTTTGAAACTTCGCACAATAATATAGTTCCAAGTTCTATCGCTATGGTCTGTGTCCTATTGAAGTAGCCCCAAGCAGAGACTGACGAGAATCACTTTCATTGAAAGGGGTTGCCAAACTTCCAAAAAACTACGATTTCCTGAAAGTTGAGCAAACATTTTTTCACCCAATCTTGATGATACTGGCAGGTAATGATCAGTACACCAATCCCACTTGGCTCAACAAATTTCGTTCTTCTAGGTTAAACCGTTCCTTTGCAGTAACCGTTTTCAAGTTTAGATTTCACTCTGTTTTCTCCTATATGGATACATGTAGTTGGAACTCTAAATCAACACAGTTTGTGCTAGCTCTTTGAAACATGGCACAATAATGTAGTTCCAAGTTCTGTTGCTAAAGTTTGTGTCCTATTGAAGTAGCCCCAAGCAGAGATTGATTAGAATCACTTTCATTGAACGGGGTTGCCAAGCTTCCAAAAAACTACTAGTTTCCTGAAATCTCAGCAAACATTTTTCACCCAATCTTGATGATATTGGCAGGTAATGATCAGTACACCAATGCCACTTGGCTCACCAAATTTCGTTCTTCTAGGTGAAACCGTTCCTTTGCAGTAACCGTTTTCGTGTTTAGGTTTCACTCTGTTTTCTCCTATATGGATACATGTTGTTGGAACTCTAAATCAAACACGGTTTGTGCTAGCTCTTTGAAACGTGGCACAATAATGTAGTTCCAAGTTCTATCGCTATGCTTTGTGTCCTATTGAAGTAGCCCCAAGCAAAGACTGACGAGAATCACTTTCATTGAAAGGGGTTGCCAAGCTTCCAAAAAACTACGAGTTTCCTGAAATCTCAGCAAACATTTTTTCACCCAATCTTGATGATACTGGCAGGTAATGATCAGTACACCAATCCCACTTGGCTCACCAAATTTCGTTCTTCTAGGTGAAACCGTTCCTTTGAAGTAACTGTTTTCATGTTTAGGTTTCACTCTGTTTTCTCCTATATGGATACATGTAGTTGGAACTCTAAATCAATCACGGTTTGTGCTAGCTCTTTGAAACTTGGCACAATAATGTAGTTCCAAGGTCTATGGCTATGGTTTGTGTCCTATTGAAGTAGCCCCAAGCAGAGACTGACGAGAATCACTTTCATTGAAAGGGGTTGCCAAGCTTCCAAAAAACTACGAGTTTCCTGAAATCTCAGCAAACATTTTTTCACCCAATCTTGATGATACTGGCAGGTAATGATAAGTACACCAATCCCACTTGGCTCACCAAACTTCGTTCTTCTAGGTTAAACTGTTCCTTTGCAGTAACCGTTTTTCATGTTTAGGTTTCACTCTGTTTTCTCCTATATGGATACATGTAGTTGGAACTCTAAATCAAACACGGTTTGTGCTAGCTCTTTGACACTTGGCACAATAATGTAGTTCCAAGTTCTTTCGCTATGGTTTGTGTCCTATTGATGTAGCACCAAGCAGAGACTGACGAGAATCACTTTCATTGAAATGGGTTGCCAAGCTTCCAAAACTAAGAGTTTCCTGAAATCTCAGCAAACATTTTTTCACCCAATCTTGGTGATACTTGCAGGTAATGATCAGTACACCAATCCCACTTGGCTCACCAAATTTCGTTCTTCTAGGTTAAACCGTTCCTTTGCAGTAACCGTTTTCATGTTTAGGTTTCACTCTTTTTTCTCCTATATGAATACATGTAGTTGGAACTCTAAATCAAACACGGTTTCTGCTAGCTCTTTGAAACTTGGCACAATAATGTAGTTCCAAGTTCTATCGCTATGGTTTGTGTCCTATTGAGGTAGCCCGAAGCAGAGACTGACGAGAATCACTTTCATTGAAAGGGGTTGCCAAGCTTCCAAAAAACTACTAGTTTCCTGAAATCTCAGCAAACATTTTTTCACCCAATCTTGATGATACTGGCAGTTAATGATCAGTACACCAATCCCACTTGGCTCACCAAATTTCGTTCTTCTAGGTTAAAACGTTCCTTTGCAGTAACTGTTTTCATGTTTAGGTGTCACTCTGTTTTCTCCTATATGGATACATGTATGTTGGAACTCTAAATCAAAACACGGTTTGTGCTAACTCTTTGCAACTTGGCACAGCAAATGTAGTTCCAAATTCTATCGCTATGGTTTGTGTCCTATGGAAGTAGCCCCAAGCAGAGACTGACGGAGAATCACTTTCATTGAAAGGGGTTGCCAAGCTTTCGAAAAAATACGAGTTTCCTGAAATCTCAGCAAACATTTTTTCACCCAATCTTGATGATACTGGCAGGTAATCCTTAATACCGGAGTCCCACTTGGCTCACCAAATTTCGTTCTGCTAGGGTAAACCGTTCGTTTGCAGTAACCGTTTTCATGTTTAGGTTTCACTCTTTTTTCTCCTATATGGATACATGTAGTTGGAACTCTAAATCAAACACGGTTCTGCTAGCTCTTTGAAACTTGGCACAATAATGTAGGTCCAAGTTCTATCGCTATGGTTTGTGTCCTATTGAAGTAGCCCCAAGCAGAGACTGACGAGAATCACTTTCATTGAAAGGGCTTGCCAAACTTCCAAAAAACTACGATTTCCTGAAACTTTAGCAAACATTTTTTCACCCAATCTTGATGATACTGGCAGGTAATGATAAGTACACCAATCCCACTTGGCTCACCAAAACTTCGTTCTTCTAGGTTAAACTGTTCCTTTGCAGGAACCGTTTTCATGTTTAGGTTTCACTCTGTTTTCTCCTATATGGATACATGTAGTTGGAACTCTAAATCAAACACGGTTTGTGCTAGCTCTTTGAAACTTGGCACAATAATGTAGTTCCAAGTTCTATCGCTATGGTTTGTGTCCTATTGAAGTAGCCCCAAGCAGAGACTGACGAGAATCACTTTCATTGAAAGGGGTTGCCAAACTTCAAAAAACTACGATTTCCTGAAACTTGACCAAACATTTTTTCACCCAATCTTGATGATACTGGCAGGTAATGATCAGTACACCAATCCTACTTGGCTCACCAAATTTCGTTCTTCTAGGTTAAACCGTTGCTTTGCAGTAACCGTTTTCATGTTTAGGTTTCACTCTCTTTTCTCCTATATGGATACATGTAGTTGGAAACTCAAAATCAAACACGGTTTGTGCTAGCTCTTTGAAACTTGGCACAATAATGTAGTTCCAAGTTCTATGGCTATGGGTTTGTGTCCTATTGAAGTAGCCCGAAGCAGAGACTGACGAGAATCACTTTTCATGAAAGGGGTTGCCATGCTTTCGAAAAATTCGAGTTTCCTGAAATCTCAGCAAACATTTTTTTCACCCAATGTTGATGATACTGGCAGGTAATGATCAGTACACCAATCCCACTTGGCTCACCAAATTTCGTTCTTCTAGGTGAAACCGTTCCTTTGAAGTAACTGTTTTCATGTTTAGGTTTCACTCTGTTTTCTCCTATATGGATACATGTAGTTGGAACTCTACATCAAACACGGTTTGTGCTAACTCTTTGCACTTGGCACAGCAATGTAGTTCCAAATTCTATCGCTATGGTTTGTGTCCCTATTGAAGTAGCCCCAAGCAGAGACTGACGAGAATCACTTTCATTGAAAGGGGTTGCCATGCTTTCGAAAAAATTCGAGTTTCCTGAAATCTCAGCAAACATTTTTTCACCCAATCTTGATGATTACTGGCAGGTAATCCTTAATACCGGAGTCCCACTTGGCTCACCAAATTTCGTTCTGCTAGGGTAAACCGTTCGTTTGCAGTAACCGTTTTCATGTTTAGGTTTCACTCTGTTTTCTCCTATATGGATACAAATATTTGGAACTCTAAATCAAACACGGTTTGTGCTAGCTCTTTGACACTTGGCACAATAATGTAGTTCCAAGTTCTATCGCTATGGTTTGTGTCCTATTGATGTAGCACCAAGCAGAGACTGACGAGAATCACTTTCATTGAAAGGGGTTGCCAAGCTTCCAAAAACTAAGAGTTTCCTGAAATCTCAGCAAACATTTTTTCACCCAATCTTGGTGATACTTGCAGGTAATGATCAGTACACCAATCCCACTTGGCTCACCAAATTTCGTACTTCTAGGTTAAACCATTCCTTTGCAGTAACCGTTTTCATGTTTAGGTTTCACTCTTGTTTCTCCTATATGGATACATGTAGTTTGAACTCTAAATCAAACACAGTTTCTGCTAGCTCTTTGAAACTTGGCACAACAATGTAGGTCCAAGTTCTATCGCTATGGTTTGTGTCCTATTGAAGTAGCCCCAAGCACAGACTGACGAGAATCACTTTCATTGAAAGGGCTTGCCAAACTTCCAAAAAACTACGATTTCCTGAAACTTTAGCAAACATTTTTTCACCCAATCTTGATGATACTGGCAGGTAATGATAAGTACACCAATCCCACTTGGCTCACCAAACTTCGTTCTTCTAGGTTAAACTGTTCCTTTGCAGTAACCGTTTTCATGTTTAGGTTTCACTCTGTTTTCTCCTATATGGATACATGTATTTGGAACTCTAAATCAAACACGGTTTGTGCTAGCTCTTTGACACTTGGCACAATAATGTAGTTCCAATTTCTATCGCTATAGTTTGTATCCTATTGATGTAGCCCCAAGCGGAGACTGACGAGAATCACTTTCATTGAAAGGGGTTGCCAAACTTCCAAAAAACTACGATTTCCTGAAACTTGAGCAAACATTTTTTCACCGAATCTTGATGACTCTTGCAGGTAATGATCAGGACACCAATCCCACTTGGCTCACCAAATTTCGTTCTTCTAGGTGAAACCGTTCTTTGGAAGTAAGCGTTTTCATGTTTAGGTTTCATTCTGTTTTCTCCTATATGGATACATGTAGTTGGAACTCTAAATCAAACACGGTTTGTGCTAGCTCTTTGAAACTTGGCACAATAATGTAGTTCCAAGTTCTATCGCTATGGTTTGTGTCCTATTGAAGTAGCCCCAAGCAGAGACTGACGAGAATCACTTTCATTGAAAGGGGTTGCCAAGCTTCCAAAAAACTACGAGTTTCCTGAAATCTCAGCAAACTTTTTTACACAAAATCTTGATGATACTGGCTTGTAATGATAAGTACACCAATCCCACTTGGCTCACCAAATTTCGTTCTTCTAGGTTAAACCGTTCCTTTGCAGTAACCGTTTTCATGTTGATTTTTCACTCTGTTTTCTCCTATATGGATACATGTATTTGGAACTCTAAATCAAACACGGTTTGTGCTAGCTCTTTGAAACTTGGCACAATAATGTAGTTCCAAGTTCTATCGCTATGGTTTGTGTCCTATTGAAGTAGCCCGAAGCAGAGACTGACGAGAAACACTTTCATTGAAAGGGGTTGCCAAGCTTCCAAAAAATTACGATTTCCTGAAATTTGACCAAACATTGTTTCACCCAATCTTGATGATACTGGCAGGTAATGATCAGTACACCAATCCCACTTGGCTCACCAAATTTCGTTCTTCTAGGTGAAACCGTTCCTTTGAAGTAACTGTTTTCATGTTTAGGTTTCACTCTGTTTTCTCCTATATGGATACATGTAGTTGGAACTCTAAATCAAACACGGTTTGTGCTAGCTCTTTGAAACTTGGCACAATAATGTAGTTCCAAGTTCTATCGCTATGGTTTGTGTCCTATTGAAGTAGCCCCAAGCAGAGACTGACGAGAATCTCTTTCATTGAAAGGGGTTGCCAAGCATCCGAAAAACTACGAGTTTCCGGATTTCTCAGGAAACATTTTTTCACCCAATCGTGGTGATACTGGCAGGTAATGATCAGTACATGAGTCCCACTTTTCTCACGAAATTTAGTTCTTCTAGGGTAAACCGTTCGTTTGCAGTAACCGTTTTCATGTTTAGGTTTCACTCTGTTTTCTCCTATATGGATACATGTAGTTGGAACTCTAAATCAAACACGGTTTGTGATAGCTCTTTGAAACTTGGCACAATAATGTAGTTCCAAGTTCTATCGCTATGGGTTGTGTCCTATTGAAGTAGCCCCAAGCAGAGACTGACGAGAATCACTTTCATTGAAAGGGGTTGCCAAGCTTCCAAAAAACTATGAGTTTCCGGAAATCTCAGCAAACATTTTTTCAGCCAATCTTGATGATACTTGCAGGTAATGATCACTACACCAATCCCACTTGGCACACCAAATTTCGTTCTTCTAGGTTAAACCGTTCCTTTGCAGTAACCGTTTTCATGTTTAGGTCTCACTCTGTATTCTCCTATATGGATATTTGTGTTTGGAACTCTAAATCAAACACGGTTTGTGCTAGCTCTTTGAAACTTGGCTCAATAATGTAGTTCCAAGTTCTATCCCTATGGTTTTTGTCCTTTTGAAGTAGCCCCAAGCACAGACTGACGAGAATCACTTTCATTGAAAGGGGTTGCCAAGCTTCCGATAAACTACGATTTTCCATAAATCTCAGCAAACATTTTTTCACCCAATCTTGATGATACTGGCTGGTAATGATCACTACACGAGTCCCACTTTTCTCACCAAATTTCGTTCTTCTAGGTTAAACCGTCCGTTTGTAGTAAACGTTTTCATGTTTAGGTTTCACTCTGTTTTCTCCTATATGGATACATGTAGTTGGAACTCTAAATCAAACACGGTTTGTGCTACCTCTTCGAAAGTTGGCACAATAATGTAGTTCCAAGTTCTATGGCTATGGTTTGTGTCCTATTGAAGTAGCCCCAAGCAGAGACTGAAGAGAATCACTTTCATTGATAGGGGTTGCCAAGCTTCCGAAAAACTACGCGTTTCCGGAAATCTCAGCAAACATTTTTTCACCCAATCTTGATGATACTGGCAGTTAATCCTTAATACCGGAGTCCCACTTGGCTCAACAAATTTCGTTCTGCTAGGTAAACCGTTCCTTTGCAGTAACCGTTTTCATGTTTAGGTTTCACTCTGTTTTCTCCTATATGGATACATGTAGTTGGAACTCTAAATCAAACACGGTTTGTGCTAGCTCTTTGAAACTTGGCACAAAAATGTAGTTCCAAGTTCTATAGCTATGGTTTGAGTGCTATTTAAGTAGCCCCAAGCAGAGACTGACGAGAATCACTTTCATTGAAAGGGGTTGCCAAGCTTCCAAAAAACTATGATTTCCTGAAATCTGAGCAAACATTTTTTCACCCAATCTTCATGATACTTGCAGGTAATGATCAGTACACCTATCCCACTTGGCTCACCAAATTTCGTTCTCCTAGGTTAAACCGTTCCTTTGCAGTAACCGTTTTCATGTTTAGGTTTCACTCTGTTTTCTCCTATATGGATACATGTACTTGGAACTCTAAATCAAACACGGTTTGTGCTAGCTCTTTGAAACTTGGCACAATAATATAGTTCCAAGTTCTATCGCTATGGTTTGTGTCCTATTGAAGTAGCCCCAAGCACAGACTGACGAGAATCACTTTCATTGAAAGGGGTTGCCAAGCTTCCGAAAAACTACGCGTTTCCGGAAATCTCAGCAAACATTTTTTAACCCAATCTAGATGATACTGGCAGGTAATCATCAATACACGAGTCCCACTTGGCTCACCAAATTTCGTTCTGCTAGGGTAAACCGTTCGTTTGCAGTAACCGTTTTCAGGTTTAGGTTTCACTCTGTTTGCTCCTATATGGATACATGTAGTTGGAACTCTAAATCAAACACGGTTTGTGCTAGCTCTTTGAAACTTGGCACAATAATGTAGATCCAAGTTCTATCGCTATGGTTTGTGTCCTTTTGAAGTAGCCCCAAGCACAGACTGACGTGAATCTCTTTCATTGAAAGGGGTTGCCAAGCATCCGAAAAACTACGAGTTTCCGGATTTCTCAGGAAACATTTTTTCACCCAATCGTGGTGATAGTGGCAGGTAATGATCAGTACACGAGTCCCACTTTTCTCACGAAATTTAGTTCTTCTAGGGTAAACCGTTCGTTTGCAGTAACCGTTTTCATGTTTAGGTTTCACTCTGTTTTCTCCTATATGGATACATGTAGTTGGAACTCTAAATCAAACACGGTTTGTGATAGCTCTTTGAAACTTGGCACAATAATGTAGTTCCAAGTAATATCGCTATGGTTTGTGTCCTATTGAAGTAGCCCCAAGCAGAGACTGACGAGAATCACTTTAATTGAAAGGGGTTGCCAAGCTTCCAAAAAACTATGAGTTTCCGGAAATCTCAGCAAACATTTTTTCAGCCAATCTTGATGATACTTGCAGGTAATGATCAGTACACCAATCCCACTTGGCACACGAAATTTCGTTCTTCTAGGTTAAACCGTTCCTTTGCAGTAACCGTTTTCATGTTTAGGTCTCACTCTGTATTCTCCTATATGGATATATGTAGTTGGAACTCTAAATCAAACACGGTTTGTGCTAGCTCTTTGAAACTTGGCTCAATAATGTAGTTCCAAGTTCTATCGCTATGGTTTTTGTCCTTTTGAAGTAGGCCCAAGCACAGACTGACGAGAATCACTTTCATTGAAAGGGGTTGCCAAGCTTCCGAAAAACTACGATTTTCCATAAATCTCAGCAAACATTTTTTCACCCAATCTTGATGATACTGGCAGGTAATGATCACTACACGAGTCCCACTTTTCTCACCAAATTTCGTTCTTCTAGGTTAAACCGTTCGTTTGCAGTAACCGTTATCATGTTTAGGTTTCACTCTGTTTTCTCCTATATGGATACATGTAGTTGGAACTCTAAATCAAACACGGTTTGTGCTAGCTCTTTGAAACTTGGCACAATAATGTAGTTCCAAGTTCTATGGCTATGGTTTGAGTGCTATTTAAGTAGCCCAAAGCAGAGACTGACGAGAATCACTTTCATTTAATGGGGTTGCCAAGCTTCCAAAAAACTATGATTTCCTGAAATCTGAGCAAACATTTTTTCACCCAAACTTGATGATACTTGCAGGTAATGATCAGTACACCTATCCCACTTGGCTCACCAAATTTCGTTCTCCTAGGTTAAACCGTTCCTTTGCAGTAACCGTTTTCATGTTTAGGTTTCACTCTGTTTTCTCCTATATGGATACATGTAGTTGGAACTCTAAATCAAACACGGTTTGTGCTAGCTCTTTGAAACTTGGCACAATAATATAGTTCCAAGTTCTATCGCTATGGTTTGTGACCTATTGAAGTAGCCCCAAGCACAGACTGACGAGAATCACTTTCATTGAAATGGGTTGCCAAGCTTCCAAAAAATTATAAGTTTCCTGAAATCTCAGAAAACATTTTTTTGACCCAGTCTTCATGATACTGCCAGGTAATGATCAGTACACCAATCCCACTTGGCTCACCAAATTTCGTTCTTCTAGGTTTAACCGTTCCTTTGCAGTAACCGTTTTCATGTTTAGGTTTCACTCTGTTTTCTCCTATATGGATACATGTAGTTGGAACTCTAAATCAAACACGGTTTGTGCTAGCTTTTTGAAACATGGCACAATAATGTAGTTCCAAGTTCTATGGCTATGGTTTGAGTCCTATTTAAGTAGCCCCAAGCAGAGACTGACGAGAATCACTTTCATTGAAAGGGGTTGCCAAGCTTCCAAAAAACTACGTTTTCCTGAAATCTTAGGAAACATTTTTTCACCCAATCTTGATGATACTTGCAGGTAATGATCAGTACAACAATCCCACTTGGCTCACCAAATTTCCTTCTCCTAGGTTAAACCGTTCCTTTGCAGTAACCGTTTTCATGTTTAGGTTTCACTCTGTTTTCTCCTATATGGATACATGTAGTTTGAACTCTAAATCAAACACGGTTTGTGCTAGCTCTTTGAAACTTGGCACAATAATGTAGTTCCAAGTTCTATCGCTATGGTTTGTGTCCTATTGAAGTAGCCCCAAGCACAGACTGACGAGAATCACTTTCATTGAAAGAGGTTGCCAAGCTTCCGAAAAACTACGAGTTTCCGGAAATCTCAGCAAACATTTTTTCACCCAATCTTGATGATACTTGCAGGTAATGATCAGTACACCAATCCAACTTGGCTCACCAAATTTCGTTCTTCTAGGTTAGACCGTTCCTTTGCAGTAACCGTTTTCATGTTTAGGTTTCACTCTGTTTTCTCCTATATGGATACATGTAGTTGGAACTCTAAATCAAACACGGTTTGTGCTAGCTCTTTGAAACTTGGCACAATCATGTAGTTCCAAGTTCTGTCGCTATGGTTTGTGTCCTATTGAAGTAGCCCCAAGCACAGACTGACGAGAATCACTTTCATTGAAAGGGGTTGCCAAGCTTCCGAAAAACTACGAGTTTCCGGAAATCTCAGCAAACATTTTTTCACCCAATCTTGATGACAGTGGCAGGTAATGATGAGTACACGAGTCCCACTTGGCTCACCAAATTTCGTTCTGCTAGGGTAAACCGTTCATTTGCAGTAACCATTTTCATGTTTAGGTTTCACTCTGTTTTCTCCCATATGGGATACATGTAGTTGGAACTCTAAATCAAACACGGTTTGTGCTAGCTCTTTGAAACTTTTCACAATAATGTAGTTCCAAGTTCTATCACTATGCTTTGTGTCCTATTGAAGTAGCCCCAAGCAGAGACTGACGAGAATCACTTTCATTGAAAGGGGTTGCCAAGCTTTCAAAAAACTATGAGTTTCCTGAAATCTCAGCAAACATTTTTTCACCCAATCTTGATGATACTGGCAGTTAATGATCAGTACACCAATCCCACTTGGCTCACCAAATTTCGTTCTTCTAGGTTTAAACGTTCCTTTGCAGTAACCGTTTTCATGTTTAGGTTTCACTCTGTTTCCTCCTATATGGATACATGTAGTTGGAACTTTAAATCAAACACGGTTTGTGCTAGCTCTTTGAAACTTGGCACAATCATGTAGTTCCAAGTTCTATCGCTATGGTTTGTGTCCTATTGAAGTAGCCCCAAACACAGACTGACGAGAATCACTTTCATTGAAAGGGGTTGCCAAGCTTCCGAAAAACTACGAGCTTCCGGAAATCTCAGCAAACATTTTTTCACCCAATCTTGATGATACTTGCAGGTAATGATGAGTACACCAATCCAACTTGGCTCACCAAATTTCGTTCTTCTAGGTTAAACCGTTCCTTTGCAGTAACCTTTTTCATGTTTAGGTTTCACTCTGTTTTCTCCTATCTGGATAAATGTAGTTGGAACTCTAAATCAAACACGGTTTGTGCTAGCTCTTTGAAACTTGGCACAATAATGTAGTTCCAAGTTCTATGGCTATGGTTTGAGTCCTATTTAATTTGCCCCCAGCAGAGACTGACGAGAATCACTTTCATTGAAAGGGGTTGCCAAGCTTCCAAAAAACTACGTTTTCCTGAAATCTTAGCAAATATTTTTTCACCCAATCTTGATGATACTTGCAGGTAATGATCAGTACACCAATCCCACTTGGCTCACCAAATTTCGTTCTCCTAGGTTAAACCGTTCCTTTGCAGTAACCGTTTTCATGTTTAGGTTTCACTCTGTTTTCTCCTATATGGATACATGTAGTTGGAACTCTAAATCAAACACGGTTTGTGCTAGCTCTTTGAAACTTGGCACAATAATGTAGTTCCAAGTTCTATCGCTATGGTTTGTGTCCTATTGAAGTAGCCCCAAGCACAGACTGACGAGAATCACTTTCATTGAAAGGGGTTGCCAAGCTTCCGAAAAACTACGAGTTTCCATAAATCTCAGCAAACATTTTTTCACCCAATCTTGATGATACTGGCAGGTAATGATCACTACACGAGTCCCACTTTTCTCACCAAATTTCGTTCTTCTAGGTTAAACCGTTCGTTTGCAGTAACCGTTATCATGTTTAGGTTTCACTCTGTTTTCTCCTATATGGATACATGTAGTTGGAACTCTAAATCAAACACGGTTTGTGCTAGCTCTTTGAAACTTGGCACAATAATGTAGTTCCAAGTTCTATGGCTATGGTTTGAGTGCTATTTAAGTAGCCCCAAGCAGAGACTGACGAGAATCACTTTCATTGAAAGGGGTTGCCAAGCATCCAAAAAACTACGAGTTTCCGGATTTCTCAGCAAACATTTATTCACCCAATCTTGGTGATACTGGCAGGTAATGATCAGTACACGAGTCCCACTTTTCTCACGAAATTTAGTTCTTCTAGGGTAAACCGTTCGTTTGCAGTAACCGTTTTCATGTTAGGTTTCACTCTGTTTTCTCCTATATGGATACATGTAGTTGGAACTCTAAATCAAACACGGTTTGTGATAGCTCTTTGAAACTTGGCACAATAATGTAGTTCCAAGTTCTATCGCTATGGGTTGTGTCCTATTGAAGTAGCCCCAAGCAGAGACTGACGAGAATCACTTTCATTGAAAGGGGTTGCCAAGCTTCCAAAAAACTATGAGTTTCCGGAAATCTCAGCAAACATTTTTTCAGCCAATCTTGATGATACTTGCAGGTAATGATCACTACACCAATCCCACTTGGCACACCAAATTTCGTTCTTCTAGGTTAAACCGTTCCTTTGCAGTAACCGTTTTCATGTTTAGGTCTCACTCTGTATTCTCCTATATGGATATTTGTGTTTGGAACTCTAAATCAAACACGGTTTGTGCTAGCTCTTTGAAACTTGGCTCAATAATGTAGTTCCAAGTTCTATCCCTATGGTTTTTGTCCTTTTGAAGTAGCCCCAAGCAGAGACTGACGAGAATCACTTTCATTGAAAGGGGTTGCCAAGCTTCCGATAAACTACGATTTTCCATAAATCTCAGCAAACATTTTTTCACCCAATCTTGATGATACTGGCTGGTAATGATCACTACACGAGTCCCACTTTTCTCACCAAATTTCGTTCTTCTAGGTTAAACCGTCCGTTTGTAGTAAACGTTTTCATGTTTAGGTTTCACTCTGTTTTCTCCTATATGGATACATGTAGTTGGAACTCTAAATCAAACACGGTTTGTGCTACCTCTTCGAAAGTTGGCACAATAATGTAGTTCCAAGTTCTATGGCTATGGTTTGTGTCCTATTGAAGTAGCCCCAAGCAGAGACTGAAGAGAATCACTTTCATTGATAGGGGTTGCCAAGCTTCCGAAAAACTACGCGTTTCCGGAAATCTCAGCAAACATTTTTTCACCCAATCTTGATGATACTGGCAGTTAATCCTTAATACCGGAGTCCCACTTGGCTCAACAAATTTCGTTCTGCTAGGTAAACCGTTCCTTTGCAGTAACCGTTTTCATGTTTAGGTTTCACTCTGTTTTCTCCTATATGGATACATGTAGTTGGAACTCTAAATCAAACACGGTTTGTGCTAGCTCTTTGAAACTTGGCACAAAAATGTAGTTCCAAGTTCTATAGCTATGGTTTGAGTGCTATTTAAGTAGCCCCAAGCAGAGACTGACGAGAATCACTTTCATTGAAAGGGGTTGCCAAGCTTCCAAAAAACTATGATTTCCTGAAATCTGAGCAAACATTTTTTCACCCAATCTTCATGATACTTGCAGGTAATGATCAGTACACCTATCCCACTTGGCTCACCAAATTTCGTTCTCCTAGGTTAAACCGTTCCTTTGCAGTAACCGTTTTCATGTTTAGGTTTCACTCTGTTTTCTCCTATATGGATACATGTACTTGGAACTCTAAATCAAACACGGTTTGTGCTAGCTCTTTGAAACTTGGCACAATAATATAGTTCCAAGTTCTATCGCTATGGTTTGTGTCCTATTGAAGTAGCCCCAAGCACAGACTGACGAGAATCACTTTCATTGAAAGGGGTTGCCAAGCTTCCGAAAAACTACGCGTTTCCGGAAATCTCAGCAAACATTTTTTAACCCAATCTAGATGATACTGGCAGGTAATCATCAATACACGAGTCCCACTTGGCTCACCAAATTTCGTTCTGCTAGGGTAAACCGTTCGTTTGCAGTAACCGTTTTCAGGTTTAGGTTTCACTCTGTTTGCTCCTATATGGATACATGTAGTTGGAACTCTAAATCAAACACGGTTTGTGCTAGCTCTTTGAAACTTGGCACAATAATGTAGATCCAAGTTCTATCGCTATGGTTTGTGTCCTTTTGAAGTAGCCCCAAGCACAGACTGACGTGAATCTCTTTCATTGAAAGGGGTTGCCAAGCATCCGAAAAACTACGAGTTTCCGGATTTCTCAGCAAACATTTTTTCACCCAATCTTGGTGATACTGGCAGGTAATGATCAGTACACGAGTCCCACTTTTCTCACGAAATTTAGTTCTTCTAGGGTAAACCGTTCGTTTGCAGTAACCGTTTTCATGTTTAGGTTTCACTCTGTTTTCTCCTATATGGATACATGTAGTTGGAACTCTAAATCAAACACGGTTTGTGATAGCTCTTTGAAACTTGGCACAATAATGTAGTTCCAAGTAATATCGCTATGGTTTGTGTCCTATTGAAGTAGCCCCAAGCAGAGACTGACGAGAATCACTTTAATTGAAAGGGGTTGCCAAGCTTCCAAAAAACTATGAGTTTCCGGAAATCTCAGCAAACATTTTTTCAGCCAATCTTGATGATACTTGCAGGTAATGATCAGTACACCAATCCCACTTGGCACACGAAATTTCGTTCTTCTAGGTTAAACCGTTCCTTTGCAGTAACCGTTTTCATGTTTAGGTCTCACTCTGTATTCTCCTATATGGATATATGTAGTTGGAAATCTAAATCAAACACGGTTTGTGCTAGCTCTTTGAAACTTGGCTCAATAATGTAGTTCCAAGTTCTATCGCTATGGTTTTTGTCCTTTTGAAGTAGGCCCAAGCACAGACTGACGAGAATCACTTTCATTGAAAGGGGTTGCCAAGCTTCCGAAAAACTACGATTTTCCATAAATCTCAGCAAACATTTTTTCACCCAATCTTGATGATACTGGCAGGTAATGATCACTACACGAGTCCCACTTTTCTCACCAAATTTCGTTCTTCTAGGTTAAACCGTTCGTTTGCAGTAACCGTTATCATGTTTAGGTTTCACTCTGTTTTCTCCTATATGGATACATGTAGTTGGAACTCTAAATCAAACACGGTTTGTGCTAGCTCTTTGAAACTTGGCACAATAATGTAGTTCCAAGTTCTATGGCTATGGTTTGAGTGCTATTTAAGTAGCCCAAAGCAGAGACTGACGAGAATCACTTTCATTTAATGGGGTTGCCAAGCTTCCAAAAAACTATGATTTCCTGAAATCTGAGCAAACATTTTTTCACCCAAACTTGATGATACTTGCAGGTAATGATCAGTACACCTATCCCACTTGGCTCACCAAATTTCGTTCTCCTAGGTTAAACCGTTCCTTTGCAGTAACCGTTTTCATGTTTAGGTTTCACTCTGTTTTCTCCTATATGGATACATGTAGTTGGAACTCTAAATCAAACACGGTTTGTGCTAGCTCTTTGAAACTTGGCACAATAATATAGTTCCAAGTTCTATCGCTATGGTTTGTGACCTATTGAAGTAGCCCCAAGCACAGACTGACGAGAATCACTTTCATTGAAATGGGTTGCCAAGCTTCCAAAAATTATAAGTTTCCTGAAATCTCAGAAAACATTTTTTGACCCAGTCTTCATGATACTGCCAGGTAATGATCAGTACACCAATCCCACTTGGCTCACCAAATTTCGTTCTTCTAGGTTTAACCGTTCCTTTGCAGTAACCGTTTTCATGTTTAGGTTTCACTCTGTTTTCTCCTATATGGATACATGTAGTTGGAACTCTAAATCAAACACGGTTTGTGCTAGCTTTTTGAAACATGGCACAATAATGTAGTTCCAAGTTCTATGGCTATGGTTTGAGTCCTATTTAAGTAGCCCCAAGCAGAGACTGACGAGAATCACTTTCATTGAAAGGGGTTGCCAAGCTTCCAAAAAACTACGTTTTCCTGAAATCTTAGGAAACATTTTTTCACCCAATCTTGATGATACTTGCAGGTAATGATCAGTACAACAATCCCACTTGGCTCACCAAATTTCCTTCTCCTAGGTTAAACCGTTCCTTTGCAGTAACCGTTTTCATGTTTAGGTTTCACTCTGTTTTCTCCTATATGGATACATGTAGTTGGAACTCTAAATCAAACACGGTTTGTGCTAGCTCTTTGAAACTTGGCACAATAATGTAGTTCCAAGTTCTATCGCTATGGTTTGTGTCCTATTGAAGTAGCCCCAAGCACAGACTGACGAGAATCACTTTCATTGAAAGAGGTTGCCAAGCTTCCGAAAAACTACGAGTTTCCGGAAATCTCAGCAAACATTTTTTCACCCAATCTTGATGATACTTGCAGGTAATGATCAGTACACCAATCCAACTTGGCTCACCAAATTTCGTTCTTCTAGGTTAGACCGTTCCTTTGCAGTAACCGTTTTCATGTTTAGGTTTCACTCTGTTTTCTCCTATATGGATACATGTAGTTGGAACTCTAAATCAAACACGGTTTGTGCTAGCTCTTTGAAACTTGGCACAATCATGTAGTTCCAAGTTCTGTCGCTATGGTTTGTGTCCTATTGAAGTAGCCCCAAGCACAGACTGACGAGAATCACTTTCATTGAAAGGGGTTGCCAAGCTTCCGAAAAACTACGAGTTTCCGGAAATCTCAGCAAACATTTTTTCACCCAATCTTGATGACAGTGGCAGGTAATGATGAGTACACGAGTCCCACTTGGCTCACCAAATTTCGTTCTGCTAGGGTAAACCGTTCATTTGCAGTAACCATTTTCATGTTTAGGTTTCACTCTGTTTTCTCCCATATGGATACATGTAGTTGGAACTCTAAATCAAACACGGTTTGTGCTAGCTCTTTGAAACTTTTCACAATAATGTAGTTCCAAGTTCTATCACTATGCTTTGTGTCCTATTGAAGTAGCCCCAAGCAGAGACTGACGAGAATCACTTTCATTGAAAGGGGTTGCCAAGCTTTCAAAAAACTATGAGTTTCCTGAAATCTCAGCAAACATTTTTTCACCCAATCTTGATGATACTGGCAGTTAATGATCAGTACACCAATCCCACTTGGCTCACCAAATTTCGTTCTTCTAGGTTTAAACGTTCCTTTGCAGTAACCGTTTTCATGTTTAGGTTTCACTCTGTTTCCTCCTATATGGATACATGTAGTTGGAACTTTAAATCAAACACGGTTTGTGCTAGCTCTTTGAAACTTGGCACAATCATGTAGTTCCAAGTTCTATCGCTATGGTTTGTGTCCTATTGAAGTAGCCCCAAACACAGACTGACGAGAATCACTTTCATTGAAAGGGGTTGCCAAGCTTCCGAAAAACTACGAGCTTCCGGAAATCTCAGCAAACATTTTTTCACCCAATCTTGATGATACTTGCAGGTAATGATGAGTACACCAATCCAACTTGGCTCACCAAATTTCGTTCTTCTAGGTTAAACCGTTCCTTTGCAGTAACCTTTTTCATGTTTAGGTTTCACTCTGTTTTCTCCTATCTGGATAAATGTAGTTGGAACTCTAAATCAAACACGGTTTGTGCTAGCTCTTTGAAACTTGGCACAATAATGTAGTTCCAAGTTCTATGGCTATGGTTTGAGTCCTATTTAATTTGCCCCCAGCAGAGACTGACGAGAATCACTTTCATTGAAAGGGGTTGCCAAGCTTCCAAAAAACTACGTTTTCCTGAAATCTTAGCAAATATTTTTTCACCCAATCTTGATGATACTTGCAGGTAATGATCAGTACACCAATCCCACTTGGCTCACCAAATTTCGTTCTCCTAGGTTAAACCGTTCCTTTGCAGTAACCGTTTTCATGTTTAGGTTTCACTCTGTTTTCTCCTATATGGATACATGTAGTTGGAACTCTAAATCAAACACGGTTTGTGCTAGCTCTTTGAAACTTGGCACAATAATGTAGTTCCAAGTTCTATCGCTATGGTTTGTGTCCTATTGAAGTAGCCCCAAGCACAGACTGACGAGAATCACTTTCATTGAAAGGGGTTGCCAAGCTTCCGAAAAACTACGAGTTTCCATAAATCTCAGCAAACATTTTTTCACCCAATCTTGATGATACTGGCAGGTAATGATCACTACACGAGTCCCACTTTTCTCACCAAATTTCGTTCTTCTAGGTTAAACCGTTCGTTTGCAGTAACCGTTATCATGTTTAGGTTTCACTCTGTTTTCTCCTATATGGATACATGTAGTTGGAACTCTAAATCAAACACGGTTTGTGCTAGCTCTTTGAAACTTGGCACAATAATGTAGTTCCAAGTTCTATGGCTATGGTTTGAGTGCTATTTAAGTAGCCCCAAGCAGAGACTGACGAGAATCACTTTCATTGAAAGGGGTTGCCAAGCATCCAAAAAACTACGAGTTTCCGGATTTCTCAGCAAACATTTATTCACCCAATCTTGGTGATACTGGCAGGTAATGATCAGTACACGAGTCCCACTTTTCTCACGAAATTTAGTTCTTCTAGGGTAAACCGTTCGTTTGCAGTAACCGTTTTCATCTTAGGTTTCACTCTGTTTTCTCCTATATGGATACATGTAGTTGGAACTCTAAATCAAACACGGTTTGTGATAGCTCTTTGAAACATGGCACAATAATGTAGTTCCAAGTTCTATCGCTATGGTTTGTGTCCTATTGAAGTAGCCCCAAGCAGAGACTGACGAGAATCACTTTCATTGAAAGGGGTTGCCAAGCTTCCAAAAAACTATGAGTTTCCGGAAATCTCAGCAAACATTTTTTCAGCCAATCTTGATGATACTTGCAGGTAATGATCAGTACACCAATCCCACTTGGCTCACCAAATTTCGTTCTCCTAGGTTAAACCGTTCCTTTGCAGTAACCGTTTTCATGTTTAGGTTTCACTCTGTTTTCTCCTATATGGATACATGTAGTTGGAACTCTAAATCAAACACGGTTTGTGCTAGCTCTTTGAAACTTGGCACAATAATGTAGTTCCAAGTTCTATGGCTATGGTTTGAGTCCTATTTAATTTGCCCCAAGCAGAGACTGACGAGAATCACTTTCATTGAAAGGGGTTGCCAAGCTTCCAAAAAACTACGTTTTCCTGAAATCTTAGCAAACATTTTTTCACCCAATCTTGATGATACTTGCAGGTAATGATCAGTACACCAATCCCACTTGGCTCACCAAATTTCGTTCTCCTAGGTTAAACCGTTCCTTTGCAGTAACCGTTTTCATGTTTAGGTTTTCACTCTGTTTTCTCCTATATGGATACATGTAGTTGGAACTCTAAATCAAACACGGTTTGTGCTAGCTCTTTGAAACTTGGCACAATAATGTAGTTCCAAGTTCTATCGCTATGGTTTGTGTCCTATTGAAGTAACCCCAAGCACAGACTGACGAGAATCACTTTCATTGAAAGGGGTTGCCAAGCTTCCAAAAAATTATGAGTTTCCTGAAATCTCAGAAAACATTTTTTTCACCCAATCTTGATGATACTTGCAGGTAATGATCAGTACACCAATCCCGCTTGGCTCACCAAATTTGGTTCTCCCAGGTTAAACCGTTCCTTTGCAGTAACCGTTTTCATGTTTAGGTTTCACTCTCTTTTCTCCTATATGGATACATGTAGTTGGAACTCTAAATCAAACACGGTTTGTGCTAGCTCTTTGAAACTTGGCACAATAATGTAGTTCCAAGTTCTATCGCTATGGTTTGTGTCCTATTGAAGTAGCCCCAAGCACAGACTGACGAGAATCACTTTCATTGAAAGGGGTTGCCAAGCTTCCGAAAAACTACGAGTTTCCGGAAATCTCAGCAAACATTTTTTCACCCAATCTTGATGACAGTGGCAGGTAATGATGAGTACACGAGTCCCACTTGGCTCACCAAATTTCGTTCTGCTAGGGTAAACCGTTCATTTGCAGTAACCATTTTCATGTTTAGGTTTCACTCTGTTTTCTCCCATATGGATACATGTAGTTGGAACTCTAAATCAAACACGGTTTGTGCTAGCTCTTTGAAACTTGGCACAATAATGTAGTTCCAAGTTCTATCGCTATGCTTTGTGTCCTATTGAAGTAGCCCCAAGCAGAGACTGAGGAGAATCACTTTCATTGAAAGGGGTTGCCAAGCTTTCAAAAAACTATGAGTTTCCTGAAATCTCAGCAAACATTTTTTCACCCAATCTTGATGATACTGGCAGTTAATGATCAGTACACCAATCCCACTTGGCTCACCAAATTTCGTTCTTCTAGGTTTAAACGTTCCTTTGCAGTAACCGTTTTCATGTTTAGGTTTCACTCTGTTTCCTCCTATATGGATACATGTAGTTGGAACTTAAATCAAACACGGTTTGTGCTAGCTCTTTGAAACTTGGCACAATCATGTAGTTCCAAGTTCTATCGCTATGGTTTGTGTCCTATTGAAGTAGCCCCAAACACAGACTGACGAGAATCACTTTCATTGAAAGGGGTTGCCAAGCTTCCGAAAAACTACGAGCTTCCGGAAATCTCAGCAAACATTTTTTCACCCAATCTTGATGATACTTGCAGGTAATGATCAGTACACCAATCCAACTTGGCTCACCAAATTTCGTTCTTCTAGGTTAAACCGTTCCTTTGAGTAACTGTTTTCATGTTTAGTTTTCACTCTGTTTTCTCCTATATGGATACATGTAGTTGGAACTCTAAATCAAACACGGTTTGTGCTAGCTCTTTGAAACTTGGCACAATCATGTAGTTCCAAGTTCTATCGCTATGGTTGTGTCCTATTGAAGTAGCCCCAAGCACAGACTGACGAGAATCACTTTCATTGAAAGGGGTTGCCAAGCTTCCAAAAAATTATGAGTTTCCTGAAATCTCAGAAAACATTTTTTTCACCCAATCTTGATGATACTTGCAGGTAATGATCAGTACACCAATCCCACTTGGCTCACCAAATTTGGTTCTCCCAGGTTAAACCGTTCCTTTGCAGTAACCGTTTTCATGTTTAGTTTTCACTCTGTTTTCTCCTATATGGATACATGTAGTTGGAACTCTAAATCAAACACGGTTTGTGCTAGCTCTTTGAAACTTGGCACAATCATGTAGTTCCAAGTTCTATCGTTATGCTTTGTGTCCTATTGAAGTAGCCCCAAGCACAGACTGACGAGAATCACTTTCATTCAAAGGGGTTGCCAAGCTTCCAAAAAACTATGATTTCCTGAAATCTGAGCAAACATTTTTTCACCCAATCTTGATGATACTTGCAGGTAATGATCAGTACACCAATCCCACTTGGCTCACCAAATTTGGTTCTCCCAGGTTAAACCGTTCCTTTGCAGTAACCGATTTCATGTTTAGGTTTCACTCTGTTTTCTCCCATATGGATACATGTATTTGGAACTCTAAATCAAACACGGTTTGTGCTAGCTCTTTGAAACTTGGCACAATAATGTATTTCCAAGTTCTATCGCTATGGTTTGTGTCCTATTGAAGTAGCCCCAAGCACAGACTGACGAGAATCACTTTCATTGAAAGGGGTTGCCAAGCTTCCGAAAAACTACGAGTTTCCCTAAATCTCAGCAAACATTTTTTCACCCAATCTTGATGATACTTGCAGGTAATGATCAGTACACCAATCCAACTTGGCTCACCAAATTTCGTTCTTCTAGGTTAGACCGTTCCTTTGCAGTAACCGTTTTCATGTTTAGGTTTCACTCTGTTTTCTCCTATATGGATACATGTAGTTGGAACTCTAAATCAAACACGGTTTGTGCTAGCTCTTTTAAACTTGGCACAGTAATGTAGGTCCAAGTTCTTTCGCTATGGTCTGGGTCCTATTGAAGTAGCCCCAAGCAGAGACTGAAGAGAATCACTTTCATTGAAAGGGGTTGCCAAGCTTCCAAAAAACTACGAGTTTCCGGAAATCTCAGCAAACATTTTTTCACCCAATCTTGATGATACTTGCAGGTCATGATCAGTACACCAGTCCCACTTGGCTCACCAAATTTCGTTCTTCTAGGTTAAACCGTTCGTTTGCAGTAACCGTTTTCATGTTTAGTTTTCACTCTGTTTTCTCCTATATGGATACATGTAGTTGGAACTGAAAATCAAACACGGTTTGTGCTAGCTCTTTCTAACTTGGCACAATAATGTAGTTCCAAGTTGTATCGCTATGGATTGTGTCCTATGGAAGTAGCCCGAAGCAGAGACTGACGAGAATCACTTTCATTGAAAGGGGTTGCCAAGCTTCCGAAAAACTACGAGTTTCCGGAAATCTCAGCAAACATTTTTTCACCCAATCTTGATGACAGTGGCAGGTAATGATGAGTACATGAGTCCCACTTGGCTCACCAAATTTCGTTCTGCTAGTGTAAACCGTTCATTTGCAGTAACCATGTTCATGTTTAGGTTTCACTCTGTTTTCTCCCATATGGATACATGTAGTTGGAACTCTAAATCAAACACGGTTTGTGCTAGCTCTTTGAAACTTGGCACAATAATGTAGTTCCAAGTTCTATCGCTATGCTTTGTGTCCTATTGAAGTAGCCCCAAGCAGAGACTGACGAGAATCACTTTCATTGAAAGGGGTTGCCAAGCTTTCAAAAAACTATGAGTTTCCTGAAATCTCAGCAAACATTTTTTCACCCAATCTTGATGATACTGGCAGTTAATGATCAGTACACCAATCCCACTTGGCTCACCAAATTTGGTTCTCCCAGGTTAAACCGTTCCTTTGCAGTAACCGATTTCATGTTTACGTTTCACTCTGTTTTCTCCTATATGGATACATGTAGTTGGAACTGAAAATCAAACACGGTTTGTGCTAGCTCTTTCTAACTTGGCACAATAATGTAGTTCCAAGTTGTATCGCTATGGATTGTGTCCTATGGAAGTAGCCCGAAGCAGAGACTGACGAGAATCACTTTCATTGAAAGGGGTTGCCAAGCTTCCGAAAAACTACGAGTTTCCGGAAATCTCAGCAAACATTTTTTCACCCAATCTTGATGACAGTGGCAGGTAATGATGAGTACATGAGTCCCACTTGGCTCACCAAATTTCGTTCTGCTAGTGTAAACCGTTCATTTGCAGTAACCATTTTCATGTTTAGGTTTCACTCTGTTTTCTCCCATATGGATACATGTAGTTGGAACTCTAAATCAAACACGGTTTGTGCTAGCTCTTTGAAACTTGGCACAATAATGTAGTTCCAAGTTCTATCGCTATGCTTTGTGTCCTATTGAAGTAGCCCCCAAGCAGAGACTGACGAGAATCACTTTCATTGAAAGGGGTTGCCAAGCTTTCAAAAAACTATGAGTTTCCTGAAATCTCAGCAAACATTTTTTCACCCAATCTTGATGATACTGGCAGTTAATGATCAGTACACCAATCCCACTTGGCTCACCAAATTTGGTTCTCCCAGGTTAAACCGTTCCTTTGCAGTAACCGATTTCATGTTTAGGTTTCACTCTGTTTTCTCCCATATGGATACATGTATTTGGAACTCTAAATCAAACACGGTTTGTGCTAGCTCTTTGAAACTTGGCACAATAATGTAGTTCCAAGTTCTATCGCTATGGTTTGTGTCCTATTGAAGTAGCCCCAAGCACAGACTGACGAGAATCACTTTCATTGAAAGGGGTTGCCAAGCTTCCGAAAAACTACGAGTTTCCCTAAATCTCAGCAAACATTTTTTCACCCAATCTTGATGATACTTGCAGGTAATGATCAGTACACCAATCCAACTTGGCTCACCAAATTTCGTTCTTCTAGGTTAGACCGTTCCTTTGCAGTAACCGTTTTCATGTTTAGGTTTCACTCTGTTTTCTCCTATATGGATACATGTAGTTGGAACTCTAAATCAAACACGGTTTGTGCTAGCTCTTTTAAACTTGGCACAGTAATGTAGGTCCAAGTTCTTTCGCTATGGTCTGGGTCCTATTGAAGTAGCCCCAAGCAGAGACTGAAGAGAATCACTTTCATTGAAAGGGGTTGCCAAGCTTCCAAAAAACTACGAGTTTCCGGAAATCTCAGCAAACATTTTTTCACCCAATCTTGATGATACTTGCAGGTCATGATCAGTACACCAGTCCCACTTGGCTCACCAAATTTCGTTCTTCTAGGTTAAACCGTTCGTTTGCAGTAACCGTTTTCATGTTTAGTTTTCACTCTGTTTTCTCCTATATGGATACATGTAGTTGGAACTGAAAATCAAACACGGTTTGTGCTAGCTCTTTCTAACTTGGCACAATAATGTAGTTCCAAGTTGTATCGCTATGGATTGTGTCCTATGGAAGTAGCCCGAAGCAGAGACTGACGAGAATCACTTTCATTGAAAGGGGTTGCCAAGCTTCCGAAAAACTACGAGTTTCCGGAAATCTCAGCAAACATTTTTTCACCCAATCTTGATGACAGTGGCAGGTAATGATGAGTACATGAGTCCCACTTGGCTCACCAAATTTCGTTCTGCTAGTGTAAACCGTTCATTTGCAGTAACCATTTTCATGTTTAGGTTTCACTCTGTTTTCTCCCATATGGATACATGTAGTTGGAACTCTAAATCAAACACGGTTTGTGCTAGCTCTTTGAAACTTGGCACAATAATGTAGTTCCAAGTTCTATCGCTATGCTTTGTGTCCTATTGAAGTAGCCCCAAGCAGAGACTGACGAGAATCACTTTCATTGAAAGGGGTTGCCAAGCTTTCAAAAAACTATGAGTTTCCAGAAATCTCAGCAAACATTTTTTCACCCAATCTTGATGATACTGGCAGTTAATGATCAGTACACCAATCCCACTTGGCTCACCAAATTTCGTTCTTCTAGGTTTAAACGTCCCTTTGCAGTAACCGTTTTCATGTTTAGGTTTCACTCTGTTTCCTCCTATATGGATACATGTAGTTGGAACTTTAAATCAAACACGGTTTGTGCTAGCTCTTTGAAACTTGGCACAATCATGTAGTTCCAAGTTCTATCGCTATGGTTTGTGTCCTATTGAAGTAGCCCCAAACACAGACTGACGAGAATCACTTTCATTGAAAGGGGTTGCCAAGCTTCCGAAAAACTACGAGATTCCGGAAATCTCAGCAAACATTTTTTCACCGAATCTTGATGATACTTGCAGGTAATGATCAGTACACCAATCCAACTTGGCTCACCAAATTTCGTTCTTCTAGGTTAAACCGTTCCTTTGCAGTAACTGTTTTCATGTTTAGTTTTCACTCTGTTTTCTCCTATATGGATACATGTAGTTGGAACTCTAAATCAAACACGGTTTGTGCTAGCTCTTTGAAACTTGGCACAATAATGTAGTTCCAAGTTCTATGGCTATGGTTTGAGTCCTATTTAATTTGCCCCAAGCAGAGACTGACGAGAATCACTTTCATTGAAAGGGGTTGCCAAGCTTCCAAAAAACTACGTTTTCCTGAAATCTTAGCAAACATTTTTTCACCCAATGTTGATGATACTTGCAGGTAATGATCAGTACACCAATCCCACTTGGCTCACCAAATTTCGTTCTCCTAGGTTAAACCGTTCCTTTGCAGTAACCGTTTTCATGTTTAGGTTTCACTCTGTTTTCTCCTATATGGATACATGTAGTTGGAACTCTAAATCAAACACGGTTTGTGCTAGCTCTTTGAAACTTGGCACAATCATGTAGTTCCAAGTTCTATCGCTATGGTTTGTGTCCTATTGAAGTAGCCCCAAGCACAGATTGACGAGAATCACTTTCATTGAAAGGGGTTGCCAAGCTTTCAAAAAATTATGAGTTTCCTGAAATCTCAGAAAACATTTTTTTCACCCAATCTTGATGATACTTGCAGGTAATGATCAGTACACCAATCCCGCTTGGCTCACCAAATTTGGTTCTCCCAGGTTAAACCGTTCCTTTGCAGTAACCGTTTTCATGTTTAGGTTTCACTCTGTTTTCTCCTATATGGATACATGTAGTTGGAACTCTAAATCAAACACGGTTTGTGCTAGCTCTTTGAAACTTGGCACAATAATGTAGTTCCAAGTTCTATCGTTATGGTTTGTGTCCTATTGAAGTAGCCCCAAGCACAGACTGACGAGAATCACTTTCATTGAAAGGGGTTGCCACGCTTAAAAAAAACTATGATTTCCTGAAATCTGAGCAAACATTTTTTCACCCAATCTTGATGATACTTGCAGGTAATGATCAGTACACCAATCCCACTTGGCTCACCAAATTTGGTTCTCCCAGGTTAAACCGTTCCTTTGCAGTAACCGTTTTCATGTTTAGGTTTCACTCTGTTTTCTCCTATATGGATACATGTAGTTGGAACTCTAAATCAAACACGGTTTGTGCTAGCTCTTTGAAACTTGGCACAATAATGTAGTTCCAAGTTCTATCGCTATGGTTTGTGTCCTATTGAAGTAGCCCCAAGCACAGACTGACGAGAATCACTTTCATTGAAAGGGGTTGCCAAGCTTCCGAAAAACTACGAGTTTCCGGAAATCTCAGCAAACATTTTTTTCACCCAATCTTGATGACAGTGGCAGGTAATGATGAGTACACGAGTCCCACTTGGCTCACCAAATTTCGTTCTGCTAGGGTAAACCGTTCATTTGCAGTAACCATTTTCATGTTTAGGTTTCACTCTGTTTTCTCCCATATGGATACATGTAGTTGGAACTCTAAATCAAACACGGTTTGTGCTAGCTCTTTGAAACTTGACACAATAATGTAGTTCCAAGTTCTATCGCTATGCTTTGTGTCCTATTGAAGTAGCCCCAAGCAGAGACTGACGAGAATCACTTTCATTATAAGGGGTTGCCAAGCTTTCAAAAAACTATGAGTTTCCTGAAATCTCAGCGAACATTTTTTCACCCAATCTTGATGATACTTGCAGGTAATGATCAGTACACCAATCCCACTTGGCTCACCAAATTTGGTTCTCCCAGGTTAAACCGTTCCTTTGCAGTAACCGTTTTCATGTTTAGGTTTCACTCTGTTTTCTCCTATATGGATACATGTAGTTGGAACTCTAAATCAAACACGGTTTGTGCTAGCTCTTTGAAACTTGGCACAATAATGTAGTTCCAAGTTCTATCGCTATGGTTTGTGTCCTATTGAAGTAGCCCCAAGCACAGACTGACGAGAATCACTTTCATTGAAAGGGGTTGCCAAGCTTCCGAAAAACTACGAGTTTCCGGAAATCTCAGCAAACATTTTTTCACCCAATCTTGATGATACTTGCAGGTAATGATCAGTACACCAATCCAACTTGGCTCACCAAATTTCGTTCTTCTAGGTTAGACCGTTCCTTTGCAGTAACCGTTTTCATGTTTAGGTTTCACTCTGTTTTCTCCTATATGGATACATGTAGTTGGAACTCTAAATCAAACACGGTTTGTGCTAGCTCTTTGAAACTTGGCACAATAATGTAGTTCCAAGTTCTATGGCTATGGTTTGAGTCCTACTTAAGTAGCCCCAAGCAGACACTGACGAGAATCACTTTCATTGAAAGGGGTTGCCAAGCTTCCGAAAAACTATGATTTCCTGAAATCTGAGCAAATATTTTTTCACCCAATCTTGATGATACTTGCAGGTAATGATCAGTACACCAATCCCACTTGGCTCACCAAATTTCGTTCTCCTAGGTTAAACCGTTCCTTTGCAGTAACCGTTTTCATGTTTAGGTTTCACTCTGTTTTCTCCTATATGGATACATGTAGTTGGAACTCTAAATCAAACACGGTTTGTGCTAGCTCTTTGAAACTTGGCACAATCATGTAGTTCCAAGTTCTGTCGCTATGGTTTGTGTCCTATTGAAGTAGCCCCAAGCACAGACTGACGAGAATCACTTTCATTGAAAGGGGTTGCCAAGCTTCCGAAAACACTACGAGTTTCCGGAAATCTCAGCAAACATTTTTTCACCCAATCTTGATGACAGTGGCAGGTAATGATGAGTACACGAGTCCCACATGGCTCACCAAATTTCGTTCTGCTAGGGTAAACCGTTCATTTGCAGTAACCATTTTCATGTTTAGGTTTCACTCTGTTTTCTCCCATATGGATACATGTAGTTGTAACTCTAAATCAAACACGGTTTGTGCTAGCTCTTTGAAACTTGGCACAATAATATAGTTCCAAGTTCTATCGCTATGCTTTGTGTCCTATTGAAGTAGCCCCAAGCAGAGACTGACGAGAATCACTTTCATTGAAAGGGGTTGCCAAGCTTTCAAAAAACTATGAGTTTCCTGAAATCTCAGCAAACATTTTTTCACCCAAACTTGATGATACTGGCAGTTAATGATCAGTACACCAATCCCACTTGGCTCACCAATTTCGTTCTTCTAGGTTAAAACGTTCCTTTGCAGTAACCGTTTTCATGTTTAGGTTTCACTCTGTTTCCTCCTATATGGATACATGTAGTTGGAACTTTAAATCAAACACGGTTTGTGCTAGCTCTTTGAAACTTGGCACAATCATGTAGTTCCAAGTTCTATCGCTATGGTTTGTGTCCTATTGAAGTAGCCCCAAACACAGACTGACGAGAATCACTTTCATTGAAAGGGGTTGCCAAGCTTCCGAAAAACTACGAGCTTCCGGAAATCACAGCAAACATTTTTTCACCCAATCTTGATGATACTTGCAGGTAATGATCAGTACACCAATCCAACTTGGCTCACCAAATTTCGTTCTTCTAGGTTAAACCATTCCTTTGAGTAACTGTTTTCATGTTTAGTTTTCACTCTGTTTTCTCCTATATGGATACATGTAGTTGGAACTCTAAATCAAACACGGTTTGTGCTAGCTCTTTGAAACTTGGCACAATAATGTATTTCCAAGTTCTATGGCTATGCTTTGAGTCCTATTTAATTTGCCCCAAGCAGAGCCTGACGAGAATCACTTTCATTGAAATGGGTTGCCAAGCTTCCAAAAAACTACGTTTTCCTTAGCAAACATTTTTTCACCCAATCTTCATGATACTTGCAGGTAATGATCAGTACACCAATCCCACTTGGCTCACCAAATTTCGTTCTCCTAGGTTAAACCGTTCCTTTGCAGTAACCGTTTTCATGTTTAGGTTTCACTCTGTTTTCTCCTATATGGATACATGTAGTTGGAACTCTAAATCAAACACGGTTTGTGCTAGCTCTTTGAAACTTGGCACAATAATGTAGTTCCAAGTTCTATGGCTATGGTTTGAGTCCTATTTAATTTGCCCCAATCAGAGACTGACGAGAATCACTTTCATTGAAAGGGGTTGCCAAGCTTCCAAAAAATTATGAGTTTCCTGAAATCTCAGAAAACATTTTTTTCACACAATCTTGATGATACTTGCAGGTAATGATCAGTACACCAATCCCGCTTGGCTCACCAAATTTGGTCCTCCCAGGTTAAACCGTTCCTTTGCAGTAACCGTTTTCATGTTTAGGTTTCACTCTGTTTTCTCCCATATGGATACATGTAGTTGGAACTCTAAATCAAACACGGTTTGTGCTAGCTCTTTGAAACTTGGCACAATAATGTAGTTCCAAGTTCTATCGCTATGGTTTGTGTCCTATTGAAGTAGCCCCAAGCACAGACTGACGAGAATCACTTTCATTGAAAGGGGTTGCCAAGCTTCCGAAAAACTACGAGTTTCCGGAAATCTCAGCAAACATTTTTTCACCCAATCTTGATGACAGTGGCAGGTAATGATGAGTACACGAGTCCCAGTTGGCTCACCAAATTTCGTTCTGCTAGGGTAAACCGTTCATTTGCAGTAACCATTTTCATGTTTAGGTTTCACTCTGTTTTCTCCCATATGGATACATGTAGTTGGAACTCTAAATCAAACACGGTTTGTGCTAGCTCTTTGAAACTTGGCACAATAATGTAGTTCCAAGTTCTATCGCTATGCTTTGTGTCCTATTGAAGTAGCCCCAAGCAGAGACTGACGAGAATCACTTTCATTGAAAGGGGTTGCCAAGCTTTCAAAAAAAGCTTCCGAAAAACTACGAGTTTCCGGAAATCTCAGCAAACATTTTTTCACCCAATCTTGATGACAGTGGCAGGTAATGATGAGTACACGAGTCCCAGTTGGCTCACCAAATTTCGTTCTGCTAGGGTAAACCGTTCATTTGCAGTAACCATTTTCATGTTTAGGTTTCACTCTGTTTTCTCCCATATGGATACATGTAGTTGGAACTCTAAATCAAACACGTTTGTGCTAGCTCTTTGAAACTTGGCACAATAATGTAGTCCAAGTTCTATCGCTATGCTTTGTGTCCTATTGAAGTAGCCCCAAGCAGAGACTGACGAGAATCACTTTCATTGAAAGGGGTTGCCAAGCTTTCAAAAAACTATGAGTTTCCTGAAATCTCAGCAAACATTTTTTCACCCAATCTTGATGATACTGGCAGTTAATGATCAGTACACCAATCCCACTTGGCTCACCAAATTTCGTTCTTCTAGGTTTAAACGTTCCTTTGCAGTAACCGTTTTCATGTTTAGGTTTCACTCTGTTTCCTCCTATATGGATACATGTAGTTGGAACTTTAAATCAAACACGGTTGTGCTAGCTCTTTGAAACTTGGCACAATCATGTAGTTCCAAGTTCTATCGCTATGGTTTGTGTCCTATTGAAGTAGCCCCAAACACAGACTGACGAGAATCACTTTCATTGAAAGGGGTTGCCAAGCTTTCCGAAAAACTACGAGCTTCCGGAAATCTCAGCAAACATTTTTCACCCAATCTTGATGATACTTGCAGGTAATGATCAGTACACCAATCCAACTTGGCTCACCAAATTTCGTTCTTCTAGGTTAAACCGTTCCTTTGAGTAACTGTTTTCATGTTTAGTTTTCACTCTGTTTTCTCCTATATGGATACATGTAGTTGGAACTCTAAATCAAACACGGTTTGTGCTAGCTCTTTGAAACTTGGCACAATCATGTAGTTCCAAGTTCTATCGCTATGGTTTGTGTCCTATTGAAGTAGCCCCAAGCACAGACTGACGAGAATCACTTTCATTGAAAGGGGTTGCCAAGCTTCCAAAAAATTATGAGTTCCTGAAATCTCAGAAAACATTTTTTTCACCCAATCTTGATGATACTTGCAGGTAATGATCAGTACACCAATCCCACTTTGCTCACCAAATTTGGTTCTCCCAGGTAAACCGTTCCTTTGCAGTAACCGTTTTCATGTTTAGTTTTCACTCTGTTTTCTCCTATATGGATACATGTAGTTGGAACTCTAAATCAAACACGGTTTGTGCTAGCTCTTTGAAACTTGGCACAATAATGTAGTTCCAAGTTCTATCGTTATGCTTTGTGTCCTATGAAGTAGCCCCAAGCACAGACTGACAAGAATCACTTTCATTCAAAGGGGTTGCCAAGCTTCCAAAAAACTATGATTTCCTGAAATCTGAGCAAACATTTTTTCACCCAATCTTGATGATACTTGCAGGTAATGATCAGTACACCAATCCCACTTGGCTCACCAAATTTGGTTCTCCCAGGTTAAACCGTTCCTTTGCAGTAACCGATTTCATGTTTAGGTTTCACTCTGTTTTCTCCCATATGGATACATGTAGTTGGAACTCTAAATCAAACACGGTTTGTGCTAGCTCTTTGAAACTTGGCACAATAATGTAGTTCCAAGTTCTATCGCTATGGTTTGTGTCCTATTGAAGTAGCCGCAAGCACAGACTGACGAGAATCACTTTCATTGAAAGGGTTGCCAAGCTTCCGAAAAACTACGAGTTTCCCTAAATCTCAGCAAACATTTTTCACCCAATCTTGATGATACTTGCAGGTAATGATCAGTACACCAATCCAACTTGGCTCACCAAATTTCGTTCTTCTAGGTTAGACCGTTCCTTTGCAGTAACCGTTTTCATGTTTAGGTTTCACTCTGTTTTCTCCTATATGGATACATGTAGTTGGAACTCTAAATCAAACACGGTTTGTGCTAGCTCTTTTAAACTTGGCACAGTAATGTAGGTCCAAGTTCTTTCGCTATGGTCTGGGTCCTATTGAAGTAGCCCAAGCAGAGACTGAAGAGAATCACTTTCATTGAAAGGGGTTGCCAAGCTTCCAAAAAACTACGAGTTTCCGGAAATCTCAGCAAACATTTTTTCACCCAATCTTGATGATACTTGCAGGTCATGATCAGTACACCAGTCCCACTTGGCTCACCAAATTTCGTTCTTCTAGGTTAACCGTTCGTTTGCAGTAACCGTTTTCATGTTTAGTTTTCACTCTTGTTTCTCCTATATGGATACATGTAGTTGGAACTGAAAATCAAACACGGTTTGTGCTAGCTCTTTCTAACTTGGCACAATAATGTAGCTCCAAGTTGTATCGCTATGGATTGTGTCCTATGGAAGTAGCCCGAAGCAGAGACTGACGAGAATCACTTTCATTGAAAGGGGTTGCCAAGCTTCCGAAAAACTACGAGTTTCCGGAAATCTCAGCAAACATTTTTTCACCCAATCTTGATGACAGTGGCAGGTAATGATGAGTACACGAGTCCCACTTGGCTCACCAAATTTCGTTCTGCTAGTGTAAACCGTTCATTTGCAGTAACCATTTTCATGTTTCGGTTTCACTCTGTTTTCTCCCATATGGATACATGTAGTTGGAACTCTAAATCAAACACGGTTTGTGCTAGCTCTTTGAAACTTGGCACAATAATGTAGTTCCAAGTTCTAGCGCTATGCTTTGTGTCCTATTGAAGTAGCCCAAGCAGAGACTGACGAGAATCACTTTCATTGAAAGGGGTTGCCAAGCTTTCAAAAACTATGAGTTTCCTGAAATCTCAGCAAACATTTTTTCACCCAATCTTGATGATACTGGCAGTTAATGATCAGTACACCAATCCCACTTGGCTCACCAAATTTGGTTCTCCCAGGTTAAACCGTTCCTTTGCAGTAACCGATTTCATGTTTAGGTTTCACTCTGTTTTCTCCCATATGGATACATGTAGTTGGAACTCTAAATCAAACACGGTTTGTGCTAGCTCTTTGAAACTTGGCACAATAATGTAGTTCCAAGTTCTATCGCTATGGTTTGTGTCCTATTGAAGTAGCCGCAAGCACAGACTGAGGAGAATCACTTTCATTGAAAGGGGTTGCCAAGCTTCCGAAAAACTACGAGTTTCCCTAAATCTCAGCAACATTTTTTCACCCAATCTTGATGATACTTGCAGGTAATGATCAGTACACCAATCCAACTTGGCTCACAAAATTTCGTTCTTCTAGGTTAGACCGTTCCTTTGCAGTAACCGTTTTCATGTTTAGGTTCACTCTGTTTTCTCCTATATGGATACATGTAGTTTGGAACTCTAAATCAAACACGGTTTGTGCTAGCTCTTTTAACTTGGCACAGTAATGTAGGTCCAAGTTCTTTCGCTATGGTCTGGGTCCTATTGAAGTAGCCCCAAGCAGAGACTGAAGAGAATCACTTTCATTGAAAGGGGTTGCCAAGCTTCCAAAAAACTACGAGTTTCCGGAAATCTCAGCAAACATTTTTTCACCCAATCTTGATGATACTTGCAGGTCATGATCAGTACACCAGTCCCACTTGGCTCACCAAATTTCGTTTTTCTAGGTTAAACCGTTCGTTTGCAGTAACCGTTTTCATGTTTAGTTTTCACTCTGTTTTCTCCTATATGGATACATGTAGTTGGAACTGAAAATCAAACACGGTTTGTGCTAGCTCTTTCTAACTTGGCACAATAATGTAGTTCCAAGTTGTGTCGCTATGGATTGTGTCCTATGGAAGTAGCCCGAAGCAGAGACTGACGAGAATCACTTTCATTGAAAGGGGTTGCCAAGCTTCCGAAAAACTACGAGTTTCCGGAAATCTCAGCAAACATTTTTTCACCCAATCTTGATGACAGTGGCAGGTAATGATGAGTACACGAGTCCCACTTGGCTCACCAAATTTCGTTCTGCTAGTGTAAACCGTTCATTTGCAGTAACCATTTTCATGTTTAGGTTTCACTCTGTTTTCTCCCATATGGATACATGTAGTTGGAACTCTAAATCAAACACGGTTTGGGCTAGCTCTTTGAAACTTGGCACAATAATGTAGTTCCAAGTTCTATCGCTATGCTTTGTGTCCTATTGAAGTAGCCCCAAGCAGAGACTGACGAGAATCACTTTCATTGAAAGGGTTGCCAAGCTTTCAAAAAACTATGAGTTTCCTGAAATCTCAGCAAACATTTTTTCACCCAATCTTGATGATACTGGCAGTTAATGATCAGTACACCAATCCAACTTGGCTCACCAAATTTCGTTCTTCTAGGTTAAACCGTTCCTTTGCAGGAACTGTTTTCATGTTTAGTTTTCACTCTGTTTTCTCCTATATGGATACATGTAGTTGGAACTCTAAATCAAACACGGTTTGTGCTAGCTCTTTGAAACTTGGCACAATAATGTAGTTCCAAGTTCTATGGCTATGGTTTGAGTCCTATTTAATTTGCCCCAAGCAGAGACTGACGAGAATCACTTTCATTGAAAGGGGATGCCAAGCTTCCAAAAAACTACGTTTTCCTGAAATCTTAGCAAACATTTTTTCACCCAATCTTGATGATACTTGCAGGTAATGATCAGTACACCAATCCCACTTGGCTCACCAAATTTCGTTCTCCTAGGTTAAACCGTTCCTTTGCAGTAACCGTTTTCATGTTTAGGTTTCACTCTGTTTTCTCCAAAATGGATACATGTAGTTGGAACTCTAAATCAAACACGGTTTGTGCTAGCTCTTTGAAACTTGGCACAATAATGTAGTTCCAAGTTCTATCGTTATGGTTTGTGTCCTATTGAAGTAGCCCCAAGCACAGACTGACGAGAATCACTTTCATTGAAAGGGGTTGCCACGCTTCCAAAAAACTATGATTTCCTGAAATCTGAGCAAACATTTTTTCACCCAATCTTGATGATACTTGCAGGTAATGATCAGTACACCAATCCCACTTGGCTCACCAAATTTGGTTCTCCCAGGTTAAACCGTTCCTTTGCAGTAACCGTTTTCATGTTTAGGTTTCACTCTGTTTTCTCCTATATGGATACATGTAGTTGGAACTCTAAATCAAACACGGTTTGTGCTAGCTCTTTTTAACTTGGCACAATAATGTAGTTCCAAGTTCTATCGCTATGGTTTGTGTCCTTTTGAAGTAGCCCCAAGCACAGACTGACGAGAATCACTTTCATTGAAAGGGGTTGCCAAGCTTCCGAAAAACTACGAGTTTCCGGAAATCTCAGCAAACATTTTTTCACCCAATCTTGATGACAGTGGCAGGTAATGATGAGTACACGAGTCCCACTTGCTCACCAAATTTTGTTCTGCTAGGGTAAACCGTTCATTTGCAGTAACCATTTTCATGTTTAGGTTTCACTCTGTTTTCTCCCATATGGATACATGTAGTTGGAACTCTAAATCAAACACGGTTTGTGCTAGCTCTTTGAAACTTGACACAATATAGTTCCAAGTTCTATCGCTATGCTTTGTGTCCTATTGAAGTAGCCCCAAGCAGAGACTGACGAGAATCACTTTCATTGAAAGGGGTTGCCAAGCTTTCAAAAAACAATGAGTTTCCTGAAATCTCAGCGAACATTTTTTCACCCAATCTTGATGATACTTGCAGGTAATGATCAGTACACCAATCCCACTTGGCTCACCAAATTTGGTTCTCCCAGGTTAAACCGTTCCTTTCCAGTAACCGTTTTCATGTTTAGATTTCACTCTGTTTTCTCCTATATGGATACATGTAGTTGGAACTCTAAATCAAACACGGTTGTGCTAGCTCTTTGAAACTTGGCACAATAATGTAGTTCCAAGTTCTATTGTTATGGTTTGTGTCCTATTGAAGTAGCCCCAAGCACAGACTGACGAGAATCACTTACATTGAAAGGGGTTGCCAAGCTTCCAAAAAACTATGATTTCCTGAAATCTGAGCAAACATTTTTTCACCCAATCTTGATGATACTTGCAGGTAATGATCAGTACACCAATCCCACTTGGCTCACCAAATTTGGTTCTCCCAGGTTAAACCGTTCCTTTGCAGTAACCGTTTTCATGTTTAGGTTTCACTCTGTTTTCTCCTATATGGATACATGTAGTTGGAACTCTAAATCAAACACGGTTTGTGCTAGCTCTTTGAAACTTGGCACAATAATGTAGTTCCAAGTTCTATCGCTATGGTTTGTGTCCTATTGAAGTAGCCCCAAGCACAGACTGACGAGAATCACTTTCATTGAAAGGGGTTGCCAAGCTTCCGAAAAACTACGAGTTTCCGGAAATCTCAGCAAACATTTTTTCACCCAATCTTGATGATACTTGCAGGTAATGATCAGTACACCAATCCAACTTGGCTCACCAAATTTCGTTCTTCTAGGTTAGACCGTTCCTTTGCAGTAACCGTTTTCATGTTTAGGTTTCACTCTGTTTTCTCCTATATGGATACATGTATTTGGAACTCTAAATCAAACACGGTTTGTGCTAGCTCTTTGAAACTTGGCACAATAATGTAGTTCCAAGTTCTATGGCTATGGTTTGAGTCCTACTTAAGTATCCCCAAGCAGACACTGACGAGAATCACTTTCATTGAAAGGGGTTGCCAAGCTTCCGAAAAACTATGATTTCCTGAAATCTGAGCAAATATTTTTTCACCCAATCTTGATGATACTTGCAGGTAATGATCAGTACACCAATCCCACTTGGCTCACCAAATTTCGTTCTCCTAGGTTAAACCGTTCCTTTGCAGTAACCGTTTTCATGTTTAGGTTTCACTCTGTTTTCTCCTATATGGATACATGTAGTTGGAACTCTAAATCAAACACGGTTTGTGCTAGCTCTTTGAAACTTGGCACAATCATGTAGTTCCAAGTTCTGTCGCTATGTTTTGTGTCCTATTGAAGTAGCCCCAAGCACAGACTGACGAGAATCACTTTCATTGAAAGGGGTTGCCAAGCTTCCGAAAACACTACGAGTTTCCGGAAATCTCAGCAAACATTTTTTCACCCAATCTTGATGACAGTGGCAGGTAATGATGAGTACACGAGTCCCACATGGCTCACCAAATTTCGTTCTGCTAGGGTAAACCGTTCATTTGCAGTAACCATTTTCATGTTTAGGTTTCACTCTGTTTCCTCCCATATGGATACATGTAGTTGGAACTCTAAATCAAACACGGTTTGTGCTAGCTCTTTGAAACTTGGCACAATAATGTAGTTCCAAGTTCTATCGCTATGCTTTGTGTCCTATTGAAGTAGCCCCAAGCAGAGACTGACGAGAATCACTTTCATTGAAAGGGGTTGCCAAGCTTTCAAAAAACTATGAGTTTCCTGAAATCTCAGCAACATTTTTTCACCCAATCTTGATGATACTGGCAGTTAATGATCAGTACACCAATCCAACTTGGCTCACCAAATTTCGTTCTTCTAGGTTAAAACGTTCCTTTGCAGTAACCGTTTTCATGTTTAGGTTTCACTCTGTTTCCTCCTATATGGATACATGTAGTTGGAACTTTAAATCAAACACGGTTTGTGCTAGCTCTTTGAAACTTGGCACAATCATGTAGTTCCAAGTTCTATCGCTATGCTTTGTGTCCTATTGAAGTAGCCCCAAACACAGACTGACGAGAATCACTTTCATTGAAAGGGGTTGCCAAGCTTCCGAAAAACTACGAGCTTCCGGAAATCTCAGCAAACATTTTTTCACCCAATCTTGATGATACTTGCAGGTAATGATCAGTACACCAATCCAACTTGGCTCACCAAATTTCGTTCTTCTAGGTTAAACCGTTCCTTTGAGTAACTGTTTTCATGTTTAGTTTTCACTCTGTTTTCTCCTATATGGATACATGTAGTTGGAACTCTAAATCAAACACGGTTTGTGCTAGCTCTTTGAAACTTGGCACAATAATGTAGTTCCAAGTTCTATGGCTATGGTTTGAGTCCTATTTAATTTGCCCCAAGCAGAGACTGACGAGAATCACTTTCATTGAAAGGGGTTGCCAAGCTTCCAAAAAACTACGTTTTCCTGAAATCTTAGCAAACATTTTTTCACCCAATCTTCATGATACTTGCAGGTAATGATCAGTACACCAATCCCACTTGGCTCACCAAATTTCGTTCTCCTAGGTTAAACCGTTCCTTTGCAGTAACCGTTTTCATGTTTAGGTTTCACTCTGTTTTCTCCTATATGGATACATGTAGTTGGAACTCTAAATCAAACACGGTTTGTGCTAGCTCTTTGAAACTTGGCACAATAATGTAGTTCCAAGTTCTATCGCTATGGTTTGTGTCCTATTGAAGTAGCCCCAAGCACAGACTGACGAGAATCACTTTCATTGAAAGGGGTTGCCAAGCTTCCAAAAAATTATGAGTTCCTGAAATCTCAGAAAACATTTTTTTCACCCAATCTTGATGATACCTGCAGGTAATGATCAGTACACCAATCCCGCTTGGCTCACCAAATTTGGTTCTCCCAGGTTAAACCGTTCCTTTGCAGTAACCGTTTTCATGTTTAGGTTTCACTCTGTTTTCTCCTATATGGATATATGTAGTTGGAACTCTAAATCAAACACGGTTTGTGCTAGCTCTTTGAAACTTGGCACAATAATGTAGTTCCAAGTTCTATCGTTATGGTTTGTGTCCTATTGAAGTAGCCCCAAGCACAGACTGACGAGAATCACTTTCATTGAAAGGGGTTGCCAAGCTTCCAAAAAACTACGAGTTTCCGGAAATCTCAGCAAACATTTTTTCATCCAATCTTGATGACAGTGGCAGGTAATGATGAGTACACGAGTCCCACTTGGCTCACCAAATTCGTTCTGCTAGGGTAAACCGTTGATTTGCAGTAACCATTTTCATGTTTAGGTTTCACTCTGTTTTCTCCCATATGGATACATGTAGTTGGAACTCTAAATCAAACACGGTTTGTGCTAGCTCTTTGAAACTTGGCACAATAATGTAGTTCCAAGTTCTATCGCTATGCTTTGTGTCCTATTGAAGTAGCCCCAAGCAGAGACTGACGAGAATCACTTTCATTGAAAGGGGTTGCCAAGCTTTCAAAAAACTATGAGTTTCCTGAAATCTCAGCAAACATTTTTTCACCCAATCTTGATGATACTGGCAGTTAATGATCAGTACACCAATCCCACTTGGCTCACCAAATTTCGTTCATCTAGGTTAAAACGTTCCTTTGAATAACTGTTTTCATATTTAGGTTTCACTCTGTTTTCTCCTATATGGATACATGTAGTTGGAACTCTAAATCAAACACGGTTTGTGCTAGCTCTTTGAAACTTGCACAATAATGTAGTTCCAAGTTCTATGGCTATGGTTTGAGTCCTATTTAATTAGCCCCAAGCAGAGACTGACGAGAATCACTTTCATTGAAAGGGGTTGCCAAGCTTCCGAAAAACTATGATTTCCTGAAATCTGAGCAAACATTTTTTCACCCAATCTTGATGATAATTGCAGGTAATGATCAGTACACCAATCCCACTTGGCTCACCAAATTTCGTTCTCCCAGGTTAAACCGTTCCTTTGCAGTAACCGTTTTCATGTTTAGGTTTCACTCTGTTTTCTCCTATATGGATACATGTAGTTGGAACTCTAAATCAAACACGGTTTGTTCTAGCTCTTTGAAACATGGCACAATCATGTAGTTCCAAGTTCTATCGCTATGGTTTGTGTCCTATTGAAGTAGCCCCAAGCACAGACTGACGAGAATCACTTTCATTGAAAGGGGTTGCCAAACTTCCGAAAAACTACGAGTTTCCGGAAATCTCAGCAAACATTTTTTCACCCAATCTTGATGACAGTGGCAGGTAATGATGAGCACACGAGTCCCACTTGGCTCACCAAATTTCGTTCTGCTAGGGTAAACCGTTCATTTGCAGTAACCATTTTCATGTTTAGGTTTCACTCTGTTTTCTCCCATAAGGATACATGTAGTTGTAACTCTAAATCAAACACGGTTTGTGCTAGCTCTTTGAAACTTGGCACAATAATGTAGTTCCAAGTTCTATCGCTATGCTTTGTGTCCTATTGATGTAGCCCCAAGCAGAGACTGACGAGAATCACTTTCATTGAAAGGGGTTGCCAAGCTTTCAAAAAACTATGAGTTTCCTGAAATCTCAGCAAACATTTTTTCACCCAATCTTGATGATACTGGCAGTTAATGATCAGTACACCAATCCCACTTGGCTCACCAAATTTCGTTCTTCTAGGTTTAAACGTTCCTTTGCAGTAACCGTTTTCATGTTTAGGTTTTCACTCTGTTTCCTCCTATATGGATACATGTAGTTGGAACTTTAAATCAAACACGGTTTGTGCTAGCTCTTTGAAACTTGGCACAATCATGTAGTTCCAAGTTCTATCGCTATGGTTTGTGTCCTATTGAAGTAGCCCCAAACACAGACTGACGAGAATCACTTTCATTGAAAGGGGTTGCCAAGCTTCCGAGAAACTACGAGCTTCCGGAAATCTCAGCAAACATTTTTTCACCCAATCTTGATGATACTTGCAGGTAATGATCAGTACACCAATCCAACTTGGCTCACCAAATTTCGTTCTTCTAGGTTAAACCGTTCCTTTGAGTAACTATTTTCATGTTTAGGTTTCACTCTGTTTTCTCCTATATGGATACATGTTGTTGGAACTCTAAATCAAACACGGTTTGTGCGAGATCTTTGAAACTTACACAATAATGTAGTTCCAAGTTCTATGGCTATGGTGTGAGTCCTATTTAATTAGCCCCAAGCAGAGACTGACGAGAATCACTTTCATTGAAAGGGGTTGCCAAGCTTCCGAAAAACTATGATTTCCTGAAATCTGAGCAAACATTTTTTCACCCAATCTTGATGATACTTGCAGGTAATGATCAGTACACCAATCCCACTTGGCTCACCAAATTTCGTTCTCCTAGGTTAAACCGTTCCTTTGCAGTAACCGTTTTCATGTTTAGGTTTCACTCTGTTTTCTCCTATATGGATACATGTAGTTGGAACTCTAAATCAAACACGGTTTTTTTCTAGCTCTTTGAAACTTGGCACAATCATGTAGTTCCAAGTTCTATCGCTATGGTTTGTGTCCTATTGAAGTAGCCCCAAGCACAGACTGACGAGAATCACTTTCATTGAAAGGGGTTGCCAAACTTCCGAAAAACTACGAGTTTCCGGAAATCTCAGCAAACATTTTTTCACCCAATCTTGATGACAGTGGCAGGTAATGATGAGCACACGAGTCCCACTTGGCTCACCAAATTTCGTTCTCCTAGGGTAAACCGTTCATTTGCAGTAACCATTTTCATGTTTAGGTTTCACTCTGTTTTCTCCCATATGGATACATGTAGTTGTAACTCTAAATCAAACACGGTTTGTGCTAGCTCTTTGAAACTTTGCACAATAATGTAGTTCCAAGTTCTATCGCTATGGTTTGTGTCCTATTGAAGTAGCCCCAAACACAGACTGACGAGAATCACTTTCATTGAAAGGGGTTGCCAAGCTTCCGAAAAACTACGAGCTTCCGGAAATCTCAGCAAACATTTTTTCACCCAATCATGATGATACTTGCAGGTAATGATCAGTACACCAATCCAACTTGGCTCACCAAATTTCGTTCTCCTAGGTTAAACCGTTCCTTTGCAGTAACCGTTTTCATGTTTAGGTTTCACTCTGTTTTCTCCTATCTGGATACATGTAGTTGGAACTCTAAATCAAACACGGTTTGTGCTAGCTCTTTGAAACTTGGCACAATAATGTAGTTCCAAGTTCTATGGCTATGGTTTGAGTCCTATTTAATTAGCCCCAAGCAGAGACTGACGAGAATCACTTTCATTGAAAGGGGTTGCCAAGCTTCCAAAAAACTACGTTTTCCTGAAATCTTAGCAAACATTTTTTCACCCAACCTTGATGATACTTGCAGGTAATGATCAGTACACCAATCCCACTTGGCTCACCAAATTTCGTTCTCCTAGGTTAAACCGTTCCTTTGCAGTAACCGTTTTCATGTTTAGGTTTCACTCTGTTTTCTCCTATATGGATACATGTAGTTGGAACTCTAAATCAAACACGGTTTGTGCTAGCTCTTTGAAACTTGGCACAATAATGTAGGTCCAAGTTCTATCGCTATGGTTTGTGTCCTATTGAAGTAGCCCCCAAGCACAGACTGACGAGAATCACTTTCATTGAAAGGGGTTGCCAAGCTTCAAAAAAAATTATGAGGTTCCTGAAATCTCAGAAAACATTTTTTTCACCCAATCTTGATGATACTTGCAGGTAATGATCAGTACACCAATCCCACTTGGCTCACCAAATTTGGTTCTCCCAGGTTAAACCGTTCCTTTGCAGTAACCGTTTTCATGTTTAGTTTTCACTCTGTTTTCTCCTATATGGATACATGTAGTTGGAACTCTAAATCAAACACGGTTTGTGCTAGCTCTTTGAAACTTGGCACAATAATGTAGTTCCAAGTTCTATCGTTATGCTTTGTGTCCTATTGAAGTAGCCCCAAGCACAGACTGACGAGAATCACTTTCATTGAAAGGGGTTGCCAAGCTTCCAAAAAACTATGATTTCCTGAAATCTGAGCAAACATTTTTTCACCCAATCTTGATGATACTTGCAGGTAATGATCAGTACACCAATCCCACTTGGCTCACCAAATTTGGTTCTCCCAGGTTAAACCGTTCCTTTGCAGTAACCGATTTCATGTTTAGGTTTCACTCTGTTTTCTCCCATATGGATACATGTATTTGGAACTCTAAATCAAACACGGTTTGTGCTAGCTCTTTGAAACTTGGCACAATAATGTAGTCCCAAGTTCTATCGCTATGGTTTGTGTCCTATTGAAGTAGCCGCAAGCACAGACTGACGAGAATCACTTTCATTGAAAGGGGTTGCCAAGCTTTCAAAAAACTACGAGTTTCCGGAAATCTCAGCAAACATTTTTTCACCCAATCTTGATGACAGTGGCAGGTAATGATGAGTACACGAGTCCCACTTGGCTCACCAAATTTCGTTCTGCTAGGGTAAACAGTTGATTTGCAGTAACCATTTTCATGTTTAGGTTTCACTCTGTTTTCTCCCATATGGATACATGTAGTTGGAACTCTAAATCAAACACGGTTTGTGCTAGCTCTTTGAAACTTGGCACAATAATGTAGTTCCAAGTTCTATCGCTATGCTTTGTGTCCTATTGAAGTAGCCCCAAGCAGAGACTGACGAGAATCACTTTCATTGAAAGGGGTTGCCAAGCTTTCAAAAAACTATGAGTTTCCTGAAATCTCAGCAAACATTTTTTCACCCAATCTTGATGATACTGGCAGTTAATGATCCGTACACCAATTGCACTTGGCTCACCAAATTTCGTTCTTCTAGGTTAAAACGTTCCTTTGCAGTAACCGTTTTCATGTTTAGGTTTCACTCTGTTTCCTCCTATATGGATACATGTAGTTGGAACTTTAAATCAAACACGGTTTGTGCTAGCTCTTTGAAACTTGGCACAATCATGTAGTTCCAAGTTCTATCGCTCTGGTTTGTGTCCTATTGAAGTAGCCCCAAACACAGACTGATGAGAATCACTTTCATTGAAAGGGGTTGCCAAGTTCCGAAAAACTACGAGCTTCCGTAAATCTCAGCAAACATTTTTTCACCCAATCTTGATGATACTTGCAGGTAATGATCAGTACACCAATCCAACTTGGCTCACCAAATTTCGTTCTTCTAGGTTAGACCGTTCCTTTGCAGTAACCGTTTTCATGTTTAGGTTTCACTCTGTTTTCTCCTATATGGATACATGTAGTTGGAACTCTAAATCAAACACGGTGTGTGCTAGCTCTTTGAAACTTGGCACAATAATGTAGTTCCAAGGTCTATGGCTATGGTTTGAGTCCTATTTAAGTAGCCCCAAGCAGAGACTGACGAGAATCACTTTCATTGAAAGGGGTTGCCAAGCTTCCAAAAAACTACGTTTTCCTGAAATCTTAGCAAACATTTTTTCACCCAATCTTCATGATACTTGCAGGTAATGATCAGTACACCAATCCCACTTGGCTCACCAAATTTGGTTCTCCCAGGTTTAACCGTTCCTTTGCAGTAACCGTTTTCATGTTTAGGTTTCACTCTGTTTTCTCCTATATGGATACATGTAGTTGGAACTCTAAATCAAACACGGTTTGTGCTAGCTCTTTGAAACTTGGCACAATCATGTAGTTCCAAGTTCTATCGCTCTGGTTTGTGTCCTATTGATGTAGCCCCAAGCACAGACTGACGAGAATCACTTTCATTGAAAGGGGTTGCCAAGCTTCCAAAAAATTATGAGTTTCCTGAAATCTCAGCAAACATTTTTTCACCCAATCTTGATGATACTTGCAGGTAATGATCAGTACACCAATCCCACTTTGCTCACCAAATTTGGTTCTCCCAGGTTAAACCGTTCCTTTGCAGTAACCGTTTTCATGTTTAGGTTTCACTCTGTTTTCTCCTATATGGATACATGTAGTTGGAACTCTAAATCAAACACGGTTTGTGCTAGCTCTTTGAACTTGGCACAATAATGTAGTTCCAAGTTCTATCGTTATGGTTTGTGTCCTATTGAAGTAGCCCCACGCACAGACTGACGAGAATCACTTTCATTGAAAGGGGTTGCCAAGCTTCCAAAAAACTATGATTTCCTGAAATCTGAGCAAACATTTTTTCACCCAATCTTGAGGATACTTTCAGGTAATGATCAGTACACCAATCCCACTTGGCTCACCAAATTTGGTTCTCCCAGGTTAAACCGTTCCTTTGCAGTAACCGTTTTCATGTTTAGGTTTCACTCTGTTTTCTCCTATATGGATACATGTAGTTGGAACTCTAAATCAAACACGGTTTGTGCTAGCTCTTTGAACCTTGGCACAATAATGTAGTTCCAAGTTCTATCGCTATGGTTTGTGTCCTATTGAAGTAGCCCCAAGCACAGACTGACGAGAATCACTTTCATTGAAAGGGGTTGCCAAGCTTCCGAAAAACTACGAGTTTCCGGAAATCTCAGCAAACATTTTTTCACCCAATCTTGATGACAGTGGCAGGTAATGATGAGTACACGAGTCCCACATGGCTCACCAAATTTCGTTCTGCTAGGGTAAACCGTTCATTTGCAGTAACCATTTTCATGTTTAGGTTTCACTCTGTTTTCTCCCATATGGATACATGTAGTTGTAACTCTAAATCAAACACGGTTTGTGCTAGCTCTTTGAAACTTGGCACAATAATATAGTTCCAAGTTCTATCGCTATGCTTTGTGTCCTATTGAAGTAGCCCCAAGCAGAGACTGACGAGAATCACTTTCATTGAAAGGGGTTGCCAAGCTTTCAAAAAACTATGAGTTTCCTGAAATCTCAGCAAACATTTTTTCACCCAAACTTGATGATACTGGCAGTTAATGATCAGTACACCAATCCCACTTGGCTCACAAATTTCGTTCTTCTAGTTAAAACGTTCCTTTGCAGTAACCGTTTTCATGTTTAGGTTTCACTCTGTTTCCTCCTATATGGATAACATGTAGTTGGAACTTTAAATCAAACACGGTTTGTGCTAGCTCTTTGAAACTTGGCACAATCATGTAGTTCCAAGTTCTATCGCTATGGTTTGTGTCCTATTGAAGTAGCCCCAAACACAGACTGACGAGAATCACTTTCATTGAAAGGGGTTGCCAAGCTTCCGAAAAACTACGAGCTTCCGGAAATCACAGCAAACATTTTTTCACCCAATCTTGATGATACTTGCAGGTAATGATCAGTACACCAATCCAACTTGGCTCACCAAATTTCGTTCTTCTAGGTTAAACCATTCCTTTGAGTAACTGTTTTCATGTTTAGTTTTCACTCTGTTTTCTCCTATATGGATACATGTAGTTGGAACTCTAAATCAAACACGGTTTGTGCTAGCTCTTTGAAACTTGGCACAATAATGTATTTCCAAGTTCTATGGCTATGCTTTGAGTCCTATTTAATTTTGCCCCAAGCAGAGCCTGACGAGAATCACTTTCATTGAAATGGGTTGCCAAGCTTCCAAAAAACTACGTTTTCCTTAGCAAACATTTTTTCACCCAATCTTGATGATACTTGCAGGTAATGATCAGTACACCAATCCCACTTGGCTCACCAAATTTCGTTCTCCTAGGTTAAACCGTTCCTTTGCAGTAACCGTTTTCATGTTTAGGTTTCACTCTGTTTTCTCCTATATGGATACATGTAGTTGGAACTCTAAATCAAACACGGTTTGTGCTAGCTCTTTGAAACTTGGCACAATAATGTAGTTCCAAGTTCTATGGCTATGGTTTGAGTCCTATTTAATTTGCCCCAATCAGAGACTGACGAGAATCACTTTCATTGAAAGGGGTTGCCAAGCTTCCAAAAAATTATGAGTTTCCTGAAATCTCAGAAAACATTTTTTTTCACACAATCTTGATGATACTTGCAGGTAATGATCAGTACACCAATCCCGCTTGGCTCACCAAATTTGGTCCTCCCAGGTTAAACCGTTCCTTTGCAGTAACCGTTTTCATGTTTAGGTTTCACTCTGTTTTCTCCCATATGGATACATGTAGTTGGAACTCTAAATCAAACACGGTTTGTGCTAGCTCTTTGAAACTTGGCACAATAATGTAGTTCCAAGTTCTATCGCTATGGTTTGTGTCCTATTGAAGTAGCCCCAAGCACAGACTGACGAGAATCACTTTCATTGAAAGGGGTTGCCAAGCTTCCGAAAAACTACGAGTTTCCGGAAATCTCAGCAAACATTTTTTCACCCAATCTTGATGACAGTGGCAGGTAATGATGAGTACACGAGTCCCAGTTGGCTCACCAAATTTCGTTCTGCTAGGGTAAACCGTTCATTTGCAGTAACCATTTTCATGTTTAGGTTTCACTCTGTTTTCTCCCATATGGATACATGTAGTTGGAACTCTAAATCAAACACGGTTTGTGCTAGCTCTTTGAAACTTGGCACAATAATGTAGTTCCAAGTTCTATCGCTATGCTTTGTGTCCTATTGAAGTAGCCCCAAGCAGAGACTGACGAGAATCACTTTCATTGAAAGGGGTTGCCAAGCTTTCAAAAAACTATGAGTTTCCTGAAATCTCAGCAAACATTTTTTCACCCAATCTTGATGATACTGGCAGTTAATGATCAGTACACCAATCCCACTTGGCTCACCAAATTTCGTTCTTCTAGGTTTAAACGTTCCTTTGCAGTAACCGTTTTCATGTTTAGGTTTCACTCTGTTTCCTCCTATATGGATACATGTAGTTGGAACTTTAAATCAAACACGGTTTGTGCTAGCTCTTTGAAACTTGGCACAATCATGTAGTTCCAAGTTCTATCGCTATGGTTTGTGTCCTATTGAAGTAGCCCCAAACACAGACTGACGAGAATCACTTTCATTGAAAGGGGTTGCCAAGCTTCCGAAAAACTACGAGCTTCCGGAAATCTCAGCAAACATTTTTTCACCCAATCTTGATGATACTTGCAGGTAATGATCAGTACACCAATCCAACTTGGCTCACCAAATTTCGTTCTTCTAGGTTAAACCGTTCCTTTGAGTAACTGTTTTCATGTTTAGTTTTCACTCTGTTTTCTCCTATATGGATACATGTAGTTGGAACTCTAAATCAAACACGGTTTGTGCTAGCTCTTTGAAACTTGGCACAATCATGTAGTTCCAAGTTCTATCGCTATGGTTTGTGTCCTATTGAAGTAGCCCCAAGCACAGACTGACGAGAATCACTTTCATTGAAAGGGGTTGCCAAGCTTCCAAAAAATTATGAGTTTCCTGAAATCTCAGAAAACATTTTTTTCCACCCAATCTTGATGATACTTGCAGGTAATGATCAGTACACCAATCCCACTTTGCTCACCAAATTTGGTTCTCCCAGGTTAAACCGTTCCTTTGCAGTAACCGTTTTCATGTTTAGTTTTCACTCTGTTTTCTCCTATATGGATACATGTAGTTGGAACTCTAAATCAAACACGGTTTGTGCTAGCTCTTTGAAACTTGGCACAATAATGTAGTTCCAAGTTCTATCGTTATGCTTTGTGTCCTATTGAAGTAGCCCCAAGCACAGACTGACAAGAATCACTTTCATTCAAAGGGGTTGCCAAGCTTCCAAAAAACTATGATTTCCTGAAATCTGAGCAAACATTTTTTCACCCAATCTTGATGATACTTGCAGGTAATGATCAGTACACCAATCCCACTTGGCTCACCAAATTTGGTTCTCCCAGGTTAAACCGTTCCTTTGCAGTAACCGATTTCATGTTTAGGTTTCACTCTGTTTTCTCCCATATGGATACATGTAGTTGGAACTCTAAATCAAACACGGTTTGTGCTAGCTCTTTGAAACTTGGCACAATAATGTAGTTCCAAGTTCTATCGCTATGGTTTGTGTCCTATTGAAGTAGCCGCAAGCACAGACTGACGAGAATCACTTTCATTGAAAGGGGTTGCCAAGCTTCCGAAAAACTACGAGTTTCCCTAAATCTCAGCAAACATTTTTTCACCCAATCTTGATGATACTTGCAGGTAATGATCAGTACACCAATCCAACTTGGCTCACCAAATTTCGTTCTTCTAGGTTAGACCGTTCCTTTGCAGTAACCGTTTTCATGTTTAGGTTTCACTCTGTTTTCTCCTATATGGATACATGTAGTTGGAACTCTAAATCAAACACGGTTTGTGCTAGCTCTTTTAAACTTGGCACAGTAATGTAGGTCCAAGTTCTTTCGCTATGGTCTGGGTCCTATTGAAGTAGGCCCCAAGCAGAGACTGAAGAGAATCACTTTCATTGAAAGGGGTTGCCAAGCTTCCAAAAAACTACGAGTTTCCGGAAATCTCAGCAAACATTTTTTCACCCAATCTTGATGATACTTGCAGGTCATGATCAGTACACCAGTCCCACTTGGCTCACCAAATTTCGTTCTTCTAGGTTAAACCGTTCGTTTGCAGTAACCGTTTTCATGTTTAGTTTTCACTCTGTTTTCTCCTATATGGATACATGTAGTTGGAACTGAAAATCAAACACGGTTTGTGCTAGCTCTTTCTAACTTGGCACAATAATGTAGCTCCAAGTTGTATCGCTATGGATTGTGTCCTATGGAAGTAGCCCGAAGCAGAGACTGACGAGAATCACTTTCATTGAAAGGGGTTGCCAAGCTTCCGAAAAACTACGAGTTTCCGGAAATCTCAGCAAACATTTTTTCACCCAATCTTGATGACAGTGGCAGGTAATGATGAGTACACGAGTCCCACTTGGCTCACCAAATTTCGTTCTGCTAGTGTAAACCGTTCATTTGCAGTAACCATTTTCATGTTTCGGTTTCACTCTGTTTTCTCCCATATGGATACATGTAGTTGGAACTCTAAATCAAACACGGTTTGTGCTAGCTCTTTGAAACTTGGCACAATAATGTAGTTCCAAGTTCTATCGCTATGCTTTGTGTCCTATTGAAGTAGCCCCAAGCAGAGACTGACGAGAATCACTTTCATTGAAAGGGGTTGCCAAGCTTTCAAAAAACTATGAGTTTCCTGAAATCTCAGCAAACATTTTTTCACCCAATCTTGATGATACTGGCAGTTAATGATCAGTACACCAATCCCACTTGGCTCACCAAATTTGGTTCTCCCAGGTTAAACCGTTCCTTTGCAGTAACCGATTTCATGTTTAGGTTTCACTCTGTTTTCTCCCATATGGATACATGTAGTTGGAACTCTAAATCAAACACGGTTTGTGCTAGCTCTTTGAAACTTGGCACAATAATGTAGTTCCAAGTTCTATCGCTATGGTTTGTGTCCTATTGAAGTAGCCGCAAGCACAGACTGAGGAGAATCACTTTCATTGAAAGGGGTTGCCAAGCTTCCGAAAAACTACGAGTTTCCCTAAATCTCAGCAAACATTTTTTCACCCAATCTTGATGATACTTGCAGGTAATGATCAGTACACCAATCCAACTTGGCTCACAAAATTTCGTTCTTCTAGGTTAGACCGTTCCTTTGCAGTAACCGTTTTCATGTTTAGGTTTCACTCTGTTTTCTCCTATATGGATACATGTAGTTGGAACTCTAAATCAAACACGGTTTGTGCTAGCTCTTTTAAACTTGGCACAGTAATGTAGGTCCAAGTTCTTTCGCTATGGTCTGGGTCCTATTGAAGTAGCCCCAAGCAGAGACTGAAGAGAATCACTTTCATTGAAAGGGGTTGCCAAGCTTCCAAAAAACTACGAGTTTCCGGAAATCTCAGCAAACATTTTTTCACCCAATCTTGATGATACTTGCAGGTCATGATCAGTACACCAGTCCCACTTGGCTCACCAAATTTCGTTTTTCTAGGTTAAACCGTTCGTTTGCAGTAACCGTTTTCATGTTTAGTTTTCACTCTGTTTTCTCCTATATGGATACATGTAGTTGGAACTGAAAATCAAACACGGTTTGTGCTAGCTCTTTCTAACTTGGCACAATAATGTAGTTCCAAGTTGTGTCGCTATGGATTGTGTCCTATGGAAGTAGCCCGAAGCAGAGACTGACGAGAATCACTTTCATTGAAAGGGGTTGCCAAGCTTCCGAAAAACTACGAGTTTCCGGAAATCTCAGCAAACATTTTTTCACCCAATCTTGATG